>NC_079415.1:7134130-7194130 GCF_026213295.1 Gadus chalcogrammus
GACCTTAGTCACACCAAATGTGTGTATGTGTCTGTTCATGTGTGTGTATGTGTCAATAGTGTCATTGTGTTGTGTGTGTGTGTGTGTGTGTGTGTGTGTGTGTGTGTGTGTGTGCGCGTGTTGTCAGCATGGTGGAGTGCAATTGCTACTGGCATGTCTGTCTGTATATGTGTGTGTGGATGTGTATGCGTGTGTCACTTCCACACACATGCTGACGTTTCATTTCTCACCGGCTCCGCTGGGCCCCGGGGCCACTGGGGGTCATAGCTGAATGTTAACCAAGAGGGCCGACCCTCAGATCAGATCACATGATACTGTACGCCTGTGTATCAGAGAGGGAGGTCAGGGGGGACATGTCACGGTGGTGGTTGACCGCCTTCGTTGCCACGCCACGTCCACTTTTGCCACCTAGTGGGACCCAGTCTCGTTCATTCATCCCCATGCAGCTCCTCAACACCTGCCGGCCATCATCAATCAGCTCCAGTATATATATATCAACCCCGGTTCTCCCGGCGATCCTCGCCAGATCGTAACAGACTCTGAACAGTTCGTATCGCCTTGTGGCCTCTCAGTACAATCCTCGTTCCTAAAGGGCTAGCCTGCCCTCGGCCAGGCTCCTCTGACGCACCATCAGGACTCACCTGGACCCGTACCGGATTCCCACCATTCTCGATCCCCCTGAATCCTCAATAAACCCGCTCTGTTCCGCCGATGTCCGGTCTACCCTGTGTTGTGCTCTTGGGTCCACTACCTCCCCCCCCCCGAGTGATCGTAACATCCATTGCATGAGCCTTTTTAACGTGTTGCGCACCAACGCCCCCCCGTTGTCACCAGAAAACACCGACAATGGGGCCAGTGGTGGCGTTCTGCGCAGAGGATGAAGTAGTAGAACTACTCTTTCACTTCTGGCTCTTCCTTTCGCACGCCCTGCATGATGTATGGTTTGTGCTTTGTGTTTCCATTCCTGCCAGGCCCGATAAGTGGCTGCCTCAACCACAATGGCAAAATTATCATATAGGTGTCCTCCTATCCAGCATGTCCCAACCATCAACGTGGGGTGTTTGAAATGGCCGAGCAGTCCGTCAGCTACTCTTGAGCAAAAATGTGAAGATGTATCTGTTTAGAATTGATTGTGCCTGCCTATGTGTACCTCAATTAAGATCTCAGGCCGTTCCTTCCTGGCCTTATTTCTGACCAATCAGGGCATCTCTTCCATGATTGGATGAGGAATCCATCTAACCTGTCAGTCACGGGTGTGTGAAATGCAACAAGGAGAGAGAGGGGACATATTTGGTGGTTTTTGTTTCAAAATTGTTCTCTTTCTTTAGAACTCATGAATTTCTTGGGGAGATGTAATGACGCTGTTGCTTTCAGCTTTCTATATTTTAAGATGTATAGTGTAATCGTGAAACCCAGAAACGTTTGATCATTTTCTTCACAGTAACCGCATGCCAGGTTAATGATAGATTGATCGGCTAATGATTTGAAAATCGTTGCAGAGCCTCGCTCACCATTTCTTATCTATGATTGGCCAATCATGGCATGTGATATTATTAAAGGCGTCTGTACCTCTGGCTTTATACCTTTTGCACATACACACACACACACACTGACACACACACACACACACACACACACACACACACACACACACACACACACACACACACACACACACACACACACACACACACACACACACACACACACACACACACACACACACACACACACACACACACACACACACACACACAAACACACACGAACACACACACACACACACACACACACACACACACACACACACACACACACACACCAAAGCAACAAAGCCCCAGTGTGTTGGATGAGTGATAACATCTACAGCAGTACTGTAGGGTCTGCATGCATGTAATTGCAGCACAATTAACTGCAACCCTAGTTCCGCCTCACCTCCATCCGACTCCCACACACCTTTAAGGTTTCGACCCCTTCCTCTCCTCCCACCTCGATCTCCCTCTCCTCTCCCTCTTTTCTCCTCCCCGACCTTTTGTACCCTCCGCCTCCTCTCCTCTCCTCTCCTCTCCTCTCCTCTCCTCTCCTCTCCTCTCCTCTCCTCTCCTCTCCCCTCCCCTCCCCTCCTCTCCTCTCCTCTCCTCTCCTCTCCTCTCCGCCTCCTCTCCTCTCCAATCCTCTCCTCTCCTCTCCTCTCCCTTCTCCTCTTCTCTCCTCTCCTCTCCTCTCCTCTCCTCTCCTCTCCTCTCCTCTCCTCTCCTCTCCTCTCCTCTCCTCTCCTCTCCTCTCCTCTCCTCTCCTCTCCTCTCCCTTCTCCTCTTCTCTCCTCTCCTCTCCTCTCCTCTCCTCTCCCTCCTCTTCTCCTCTCCCTTCTCCTTCTTCTCCCTGCCTCCTCCTCTCCCTCCTCTTCTCCTCTGCTCTCCTCTCCTCTCCTCTCCTCTCCTCTCCTCTCCTCTCCCTCCTCCTCTCCCTTCTCCTCTCCCTTCTTCTCCCTGCCTCCTCCTCTCCCTCCTCTCCTCTCCTCTCCTCTCCCTTCTCCTCTCCTCTCCCTCCTCCTCTCCTCTGCTCTCCTCCCTGACCTCTTACCCCCTCCGCCCCCTCTGTGCTAACCTGACGAAAAAGCACAGCAGCAAACCTGTTCGATAAACGTCCTCACGCCCCCTTTTATTTAATCTCTCGCTCCATGTTTGCAAAGTGTGTGTGTGGGTGGGTGTGTATTTTGCCTGTATCAGACAGTCAAATCTATAATCAGTTTCTCTCGTGGTGTTTCATCGTTGAGGGTGGCCGGTTCTGCTGAAGTTGCTTTTTTTTTTTTAGCTCAGTGTTTGGTCCATTACCAGTACAGCATGCCGTTGGTAAGGGTCGTTCTTAATGTTTTCTGCATCCATTCCATAGCCGACAGGTCACAGAGCATGGTACATTACCTATAGGGTGTATGGTGACACACACGCACCCACACACACACACACACACACAGACACACACACACACACACACACACACACACACACACACACACACACACACACACACACACACACACACACACACACACACACACACACACACACACACACACACACACACACACACACACACACACACACACACACACACACACGCACACACACACACTCCTACACACACAGAGGTGGGCACACTCCTCTGTGCATAGCAACGAACCGCTAGAGGCAGGGCACCCTACCAGGCCTCTGTGTTCCACCTCTGAACGAATTCTGTCACCTCATCGCCCTGCAGGGAGAACTCATTCACAGTCCAGAATCTCAACGACTGCTGTGTCCCAGTGTTGCCTTGTCTCCTGTGTGGAGTTTAGAACGAAAATGGGCAGGGAACCCAAAATCCTTTCCTTTTTGTCCTACACGCGATCATATGTCTTACATGATCTGAAGCATAATAATCTATTCTATACTGATATAATACTGTATTTTAGGGAAAGCAGGTGTGAACTCCAGTGAAATCTTTTGTTTTTAACACCACTGGTCAATCATAGCCATTTTTGCACTATTTCTAATATAAGAGTGTATTTTAGGGAAAGCAGGAGTGAACTCCAATGAAATATCCTATGTTTTTAACCCCACTGGTCAATACAACCATTTTATCACTGTTGCTGATATAATACTGTATTTTAGGGATAGCATGTGAGAAATCCTATGATTTCCACCCCATTGGTCTTTCATAACCATTTTGGCACTATTTCTAATATAAGGGTGTATTTTAGGTAAAGCAGGAGTAAACTCCAATGAAATATCCCTAGTTTTTTGCCAGTCCCGGCCAACCTGTTTGTGAAGTTTTGACTCTGCTCTCTGTGTGTCTTTGCGGAGCTCCACCTGGACAGAGGCCAAGGTTGATGTTGATTGGCCGCTTCAGAGAGAGCGGTAAGCTTCGAGGACGCACACTGTGGCACATTTCACATCGCTTATACGTTGTACATTGTGTTTTTTCGTTCGTTTGCGCTGCACTTGTCTTGTAACTTTGATGTTTTGTCGTGACTCCGATTATTCGCTGCATGCTGATTGTCCTCAGTCTAGCTTCAGAGCTTCTTCTTAGAAAAGTTTCTGCTAAAAAGGTTAAACAGAAATGTTGAATGAGCAGACATGGATAGACTCCATCCATGTCTATCTTTTACACTCATTGGCTAATCTTTTACCACCTATGACAAATGGTTCATCGATGATCCGTTGATAACAAGTGGCGAAAAAAAAAAAAACCAACTTAGACGGCGCTCTTAAAAACGACTTTCACGTCGTCTTCATCCGTCACGTTCATCCCGCCCACGTCACCTCGTCACGCTTGTCTGTGGCCAGATCTGTCCTGATGGCTAACCAGGAGGTAATGAAGAGGCCCGCCGGCGTGATGATATTATGGGATGGAACTGGCAGAACTCTGGGAGGAACACTCCCAGCGTCGCTACACCCTCCGCTGCTGCTGCACCCTCCGCTTGTAATCCCGTTGAATAATTTACCTCCACTGCCCTCCAGTTCTGCCGTCACAATGACTTCATCTGGGGTGTGTCTGGAAGCCTCTGCAGAGACAGGCCTCTGTGTTTCTGTGTTTTTCCAATCACTAATGTCTCTCAGTCCGGCTCTCTCTCTCACTTTCTGTCTCTTTCACATTCTCTGTCTCTCTCTACCTTTGTCTCTATCTCTGTCTCTCTCAGTCTGACTCTTTCTTTGTCTCTTTCTTTCTCTTCCTGTCTCTCTCTCTCTCTCTCTCTCTCTCTCTCTCTCTCTCTCTCTTTCTCTCTCTCTCTCTCTTTCTCTCTCTCTCTTTCTCTTGCTTCTCGCTTCTCTCTTATCTCCTGATACCTTCCTGTCCCTGTTCTTTGGGGTGAATTCAGGGGAAACAGTGACATTTATGATACCGGAAGGCTACATTTGAGGTGCACGGCTAATGGGAGCAGTTTGTTGTGTTTGAGTGCGTCAGCGGTAATTAGAAGGGTGTTTGTTTTGTTTGTGTGAGCGGTGTCCATGGTTAGTGGTTGCTTCACTTTTTGGTTTTGATGTGGTTGTGTGTGCTGGGGAGTTGTTTGTGGATTCTGTCTTGTATCTATCATTCCCTTGAATGAATAGCGTTGTTATCGTTCAGCATTATTTTTGTACAGCGTTATTTATTGAGTTAAAGCGAATAGGAGGGATGGAATGAAAGAACACGATTGAAGTTACTTCACTTCATAAAGGGGCAGGATAGTATATAGCAGGTGGCCAATCCGCCCGAAAAGGTACTGGGTTTGATTTCCCAACCGCCAGTCACTGATACCTTCAGGCACCCTTGAGTAAGACGCCCCTAACCCCTATGTGCCTCTGAATGACTGAATGATGATAGATTACAGTTTTTCTCAGTTGCTTTGGTGTCTGAGAAACATTTTTGAATCAACCTCAACATTTGCAAAACAGTAAGTGCATTTCTCAAAACAATTCGTACAAATAGCAAAACACCATGGATAACCTTCAGAAGCCAGTCTCTTGCTAAAAATCCTTAGTTCATCTCTCAAAATTAAATATCTCGGTCAATAAACATGCCATCAGAATGACAGGTCCTTGTGTCATTGTGTACAGATAAGAAAGTCAAATTGCTCAATCATGCTGTCAATATAATAGTGTACTCGGGAGGGATGTTCTGATGTAATCTATGGCTAGAGATTTGAAGACAATTATTGTAAATTGTAAGTTACACCTTAGTGTATGTGAGAGATTGATTGCAAGAGACCTGAACAAGATTCACATTTACGCTATGACTGTATGTACTGTAATTTGTTGACAGACCATGTCATTGCAAGAAATGTGGACGTAGGAAAATCTCCTGAGGGTAAACTGTACATGCATTGCTGTAGGAATTACAGTGCAGTCTTCCTACACCTCCTGACGTTCCTGTCTGTTGGGCCACAAATTCTCATTCTCACTCCTCTTCCTCTTCCTCTTCTCTCTGGCTGTTGACCCCGTCCAATTCCTTGTCCTTCCATTGTCAGACAATGTAACATTGTGTTGTGCTCCAGCTATATACTTGCCAGTTCTTGGTTCAAGAGATGCACCTTTGAGCTATTTCAGTAAACTGGTTGATCGTTGGTTGATCTAACACTTCACACATTTCCCTTCTTTAGAGAAAGTCAAGATTCACCTGGTAGCAATTGACCAATTCAAGACAGATTTGGAAAAAAAAGTCGAATGGAAATATATAGAAATATGCTTGACATATTATGACAACTTGTTCAACCATTTTGCATGTAAAGACTTATGCAATGAACTAATGCCTTAATGTTGTGGGCGTGAGACCATTCAATACAGATCCATTACAATACATTTTGATCAACATGACATAAGCAATTGATAATGTAGGAAAGAGCAGGGAATTTTACATAATCATTTGCATGAATGTACCAAAGCATCTGCAACTTGTTCTCAAAACAGGTAGTTTTGAGAACTTCAAATCTGATCTGAGAAATGTACCAAAGTGACTGAGAAAAACTGTGATAATAATGTCTATAATAATATATAATAGTGACCACTGTATCTGAATTCAGTGTAAGTTACATGCGGTATGGTATCGTTTAATTGACATTTCATTATTATCATCATTGAACTGTTGTCTAGTGCAGTGGTTTGTTATACATATACAGTGTATATGTAGAGTTGAAGCGTGAGTATATTGGTTTATGTTTCGCCGTCGAGCTTCTTAGATTCAAGAACGTATTGTGCCAGAAGGTCAGAAGGTCAGAAGGAAAAAGAGATTCCTCAACTCAACATGTACATAGGTTGAACTCCAGTGATACATTGTGAAGACATTCAGTACCACGTACCAACCCTCTCTTTTTTACTTCTCTACGAGTTCCCTAAGATGAGTCTTCGTCTCGAGACCCAAGTGTGAGGTCTGAGAGAGTCAAACCCCCGTCTCAGAGAAACACAAGGTGGGTCGGCCCTGTGTTGGCCCCCTTTGAGTGACCAGAGGTTCGATCTCCTCCTAGGAGACATGACCTTTCATTCTCTCTCCTTCCGTCCCGCTGTCTGCTTCATAACGGCACAACGTGCCCCCCCCCCCCCCCACACACAACGAAATACAAGATTTATTTACCAGGGAGCTTCTGCACATCACGGTGATTGACATGTCTGTTGTCAAACATCCTGTTGACATTTGGGCAGTGCTCGTCCTCGCTGGCCTCCCACCGGGGGTGGGGAGAGATGAACGCCTGAACAGGTGTGAAGGTTCTATTGTGTTCCCTTCTGGGCTGATTCGGCGGGGGGGGGGGGGGAATGAGAAGTGTAAGGGGGGTTTCTTGAGTTTGGAGCAGAAAACACCACATATCCAAACCTTGTCTCCTTGATATCGAGGCTGAACCGCCCTGAACAGTCGTGATGATCAGTTTCGGATCCAACGTTTTTTTATTCTATTTTTCTCAAGAGCACAGGGAGTATAGAGGCGGTGTTTTAGCTCTCCAGTCGACCAGAAGGTTAGGCACCACCGAGATATTTAGAAAATAAAGCTTCCTTTTGTGTACCGTACTTAGAAAAAGGGTTATTCAATGATTCGTGTACGGGAGTTCAACAGCCCTCCACATTAGACCCGACGACTTAACACTCTCCAATAATCCTCTTCATCTGATGGGAACCTGTGACGCATCGCCGGCCCAATTAACTCTCGCGGCTCTTGGATAAGTGCATATCTAGACTACTTTTCACACAACAAAAAGGTGTCAGCAATGTCAGACGAAAAAGGTTTGGATAAAGTTTTGAAGGTGGCGAAGGTGCCCTGCTGAAGAATTCATCCAGGTGTACATCATTTGGGCTCTTTTTCTTTTTGGTCTTCCTTTCTATTGCTCGTCATTTATCTTGAGGTTAGAGAGGCAGTAACTGTTATGGAGACAGCTGCTTAAGTGCCCTTGAAAGCAACTTGGACTTTTGATGATTTTCCGAGTTGTTTAAGGTGAATAAAGCTTCAAAGGGTGGCATTACATGGTTTAACTTATTGCAAATACAGGTGTCAATCAATGCCGTTTGATTGCTTGATGGACACTTCAGACCCCCTGAAAGCCTCAAGAGCAACATTTTGTGTGGTTTTGGAAAAGATAAAAGATAAATGTTGCAAATGGTGCACAATCAAAATGTTGTGTCCTGTAAAAAAACGTATGTGTCCGAGGTTGCCTAACCCTCTCTCGGAAGTGGCCTTCATTTTGAGTTCGGCACAGAGTCAAACATTCTCAATCTGTTTGTCGGAGACTGGCAAAAACATGGGATTCACACCTGTTGTTCGAAATTGACTTATTTTAGTAGCAGTGGCGATATTTTCCGCTGCCACTCAGTGTAAGACTCGACCGTAAGAGAGGAGCACTAGGTTGGGCTGACCCCCCGCCCCCATTTGCCGGCGGGTATTTCACACACATAAATGTTTGAAGCAGGATGGGCCCTGGTGGACCCCTTGGGACCTGAGCCAATGAGCCAATGACAATTCTTATAGTCATCAACCTTTATTTCACCCCGAGAGACCATCGAGTCATAATCCTCGTTTCCCAATGGGGACGAGTTACAAAGATTTACCATAATGACCGTCCTAATCCTGCAAAACAATACGGACGATAAATTAATAAAATACAATGATCTAAATAAGCAAACAAAACATAGGAAGAGTCGACATTCTTTTTTATTATAATAATTACAAGCAGTTCATTGCATCATCCAACATTAATGGCTTGTCATTCGTCACAGTGGAGCACATACACTTAGTGCCAGCCCTGATTGGCTGAAGGGCCGTCCAATCTTATTTATTCATGCTTTACCCTGAGTCAGCTGCTGCTGAACTCTGCGTGGTATGCAGTCCCTGGCCAGCTCCCCTGTATGGATCAACCTCCTCACCGTCCCCGCGGTGACGCACACACACACACACAGACACACAGACACACACACACACACACACACACACACACACACACACACACACGCACACACACGCACACACACGCACACACACGCACACACACGCACACACACACACACACACACACACACACACACACACACACACACACACACACACACGCACACACGCACGCACGCACGCACGCACACACACACACACGAGGCGCCGACTACATCCTACAGAAGGCGAATTAGAAGGATAATCTGTTTTCGCCCCGGAGAAGTTTAAAGCCCACAGGCCCTGCACTCCATTTACCAACAAATGAATTTGTGAAGTATGACTGCCGCTATTGATTGTCTCTCTAATGAAAAGGAGGGCGAGGGGAGTGGAGTGGAGTGGGGGGGGGG
This sequence comes from Gadus chalcogrammus, assembly GCF_026213295.1. NCBI lineage: Eukaryota > Metazoa > Chordata > Actinopteri > Gadiformes > Gadidae > Gadus > Gadus chalcogrammus. Next base: position 7,143,400 of record NC_079415.1, read on the forward strand.
GAGGGAGGGAGGGGGGGGGTAGGTTTGAAGGCATGTGACTCAAAGGGATGGGGGTGAATAAATGGGCGACCGAGAGGACAAGGGAGTGAGAGTGAGAGAGCGATAGTGATGCAGGGGAAGGAGGCTGTCGGGGGGAGAGAGAGAGATGCGAGCGGAAGTGACAGCTCAGTTTGAGTAAGAAAAGCAGACAAAAGCGGAGCTGACAGCTCCCAATCAGTTTCAATGGGGAGGCACAATGCATGCTGGTAGCTACGCTGACACCAAGACAGTGTACTGCCAATACACAGTACACTGTCCAACGCACACAAACACAAATCCCATCAACAAATATGCAACGCACATGCACACACACACAAACACATGTAGGAACGCACACATACCCACACTCACACACACACACACACACACACACACACACGCACACACACACACACACACACACACACACACACACACACACACACACACACACACACACACACACACACACACACACACACACACACACACACACACACACACACACACACACAGAGTCAATCCGTCTGTCAATGCAGATCCAGCTGCATTTTTGGTGACAGTGTGTTAACAAGCACAATACTGCTGTTGTCATGTTTGATATCAAGCTGATGTTACAAGTCAAGTCCCTCGGAGACAGTGAGTGTCTCCCACTGATTCAATTATTGGCCGACATGACATCCGGAATGGTGAGACCAACACACCGACTCAAAACTCTATTTTCAGGTGAATTTGTTTTTTGGTGGGGGAAGGATAGCCGCTGAAAGCTATGATCCCCAATGTCCACGGTTTACCTGTAGGCCTCCTACAGGCCTACCTGTAGGCCTCCTACAGGTAAACCTGTAGGCTTCCTGTTTCCTATAACTTCCGCCTCGCTCCCTAATTGCATTCATGCCCTTTCGTGTCTGCTAAATAGTCAATCGTGTTGTTGCTCTCTGCCACAGCCTAGAGTCTCATCTAGGTCTTTAGCCTGAGTTTGACGGACTGCACCCGTTCCACTTTGTTGTTGGAAACTAGGTCCCGCAAGCACATTAGTTGGCCAATTTTGGATTCTATGCGTGATAAAAGTGTTTGTTTTTTTTAGATAAAAGTGTCTGCAACAACAACTCAATGTTTACTCATGCTAACACGTCAAGGACATTAACGTTAGCATCGGCTTTTAATAGTTATTTTTGGGTGTGTGTGCCGCTGTCAGACAGAGAGGTGTGTCACCACGGCTCGCTCCGGCGGTGTTGTTCTGTGACCAGCGGAGAAGCTTTTTAATTCTGAAGGACGTTCCCCCTCGTCCCCCCTGCGGCTGGCTCTGTGTTTGATGCGTCTGGTCTATTTCTGGCGTTTGGCTGTCCAAGGACACCGCTTTTGGTTAGTGCTGGGGTAAAAAGGCTGCTGGAGGTACCGGATCCACATCAGTGTTTATTGAGCTGGAAGGATTTACTTGTGTATTTTTATTCTAATCTACTCTGCTTTACTTTACTAGCCTTAGACCTTCTTTATTTATCAAGAAAATAAGTAAATACGGTTTGAGGCAAATAAATGGTTGGATGAATCGACCGGGAAAGTGAGGTTTGATAAGGTTCTTGGTTATTGCGTTTTTATTCAATTCTGTTCTACTCTTTTCACGACGTTTATGTCCGCGTGTGATGCTATGAAAAGGAGAACAAACACACATCTTACATCCTTTTATTTCCCCTTCCACGTTTCCTGAAAAAGTCAATACAAGGACACACGAGGGAGAGAGTCAGGGAGACAGAGAGTCAGAGAGAGAGAGACTGAGACTGACAGCGGATTTGAGTGAATCTGTGAGAGCCGTTTGGCTGAAGAAAACCATGTGAGCATATTTACTGTCCCTCGATGACAACAGTGACATCATCGCTTCACAACCAGCACCCGGCCAATAAAAAACACGTCCTGTTTTGTCAGCGATGCCATCACTCAAACCGAGTCACGTGACTCGTCTTTCAGCTCCAGAACAGTTACATACGCATATTATTTATTGCTGAGATGTGCAGCGGGGCGCCGGACCACTGAACAGTTCAACCCCGGTAGTGAGGATAGGATGAGAGAACCCAGGACACAATGTTTGACGAGACATATGAGGGCAGGAGATATGAGGACACAACTTTTGAGGACCAGACAGAAGAGGAACAGTGATACAAGGACTAGACATATGGGGACCTGAACTATGAAGACCAATCTGACGAGGACCAGACATATGAGGACCAAAAATATTTGGACCATGAGATAAGAGGACTAGACATTTGTGGACCACAACAATGAGGCCCAACCTCATGTGGGCCAATCGCATGAAGGCCGCACATATGAGGGCCAGACATTTGAGGCCCAGATACTGTATAGACCGGACATGTGACAACCAGACATAGGACGGACAAGACATGTGAGGCCCGACCTAATTAGTTTTTAACCGGTGACCCCGTTCTTTGGATCTGGAAATCCTTGCAACCCCCAACTTCTCACATCTTTAGTGCGTCTGCTTCCTCAATCATCCTCATTCTCCAACGTCCTAGTATGTGTGTGTGTTTGTCTTTGCTTTACACAGCAGTATGCAGTTTGTTTGTGGCTACAAATCATTAGGCCGTCTGATCATATCGTAGAGCACCGTTAAAGCCTTTTGACCCCAAAGACCCCAAGGATGGGAAAACACAGATAGGAACACTACCTGAACCACCAAACCAAGCCCTGTTCAAACACAGCATTGGCACCAACATGAGCGCTCCGCTCGTAGAGAAGGCCTCTCTCGGTTGTCAAGCAGGTGTGTCATTAAGCAGACGTAAGATATGGAGTATACAGAAGACTCCCCTCTGGGAGTAGAGCCCGATGTAAACCACATTTGTCTTGTTGTCAGCAGAGGGTATTCTAGATACCGCCGGTTTCACTGTGAAGGAGAACTGCCACGTGGTTATGTGGACGAGTCATTGGCCGCCGTTAGTCTGGGACTGGATGTAAACATAAACAAATCGGGAAATAATTAAATAAATGGAAACCTCATCGGCGTGGAGTAACCCTAACCCAGTCCAGAATAGAAAGGACTTTGGTAACACTTTATAATAAGGTGCCATGATAAATAGCAAACTAGTCATTACCTAACCCTTTGTTAATATTTGTTAATTGTTACTAAAATATCTATTTGGCACAAGTTAATCGTTTTTTCACCATTAATTAAATATTAGTTGTTTGCATAACCCTAACCCAACCCTAACACACATGACCCTAACCCTAACCTTAACACACGGCCCTAACCCTAAAACACTGCCCTAAACTTAACCCTAACCATAACACACGACCCTAACCCTAACACACGACCCTAACCCTAACCATAACACACGGCCCTAACCCTAACACACGGCACTAACCCTAAAACACTGCCCTAAACTTAACCCTAACCATAACACACGGCCCTCCTAACACACTACCCTAACCTTAACCCTAACCCTAACACACGGCCCTAACCCTAACACACTGCCCTAACCTTAACCCTAACCATAACACACGGCCCTAACCCTAACACACTGCCCTAACCTTAACCCTAACCATAACACACGGCCCTAACCCTAACACACGACCCTAACCCTAATCCTAACCAGCGACGACCAGCTCTGTGGTCAGTGAAAAAAAAATATTAACTTGTGCCAAATAGATATTTTAGTCAAATTAACAAACATTAACAAAGGGTTAGGTAATGACTAGTTTGCTATTTATTATGGCACCTTACTATAAAGTGTTTTGCCACGACTTGAATGCCAACCTGTCAATCAAATTGCTCATCGCATAATAACCTATTTTCTTTCTCAAGCTTGGATGGATGACACATGACAACATTTCCTGTTTGGGATTTGATCATGTGCAATTAAATCTTCCTTTTCCAAATTGTGGTTCTGCCTGCGCGAAACCTTTCGAATTCCCAGGAGATTAGCGGCTATCATGACAGACAGTGCAGTGTGTCAAACAACATGTGTACGTTTCCCCAATTAACTGTGTCCAAGTGGTACAAATCCTGTTTTTGCATACACAGGCTTAAGTGAAAGGGAAATGCACTGTGTATAGGACCTGTCAGGCGGTGTTACCACTGCCGGGAACATTTGGGACATTTGGTGCACAATGGGCTTCAAACAACGCGCACAAACCGAGAAGCACAACCAAGAGCATGTTTGAGGCACGCCAACATATAGCATGATGTATACTGCATACTGTATGCATGGAGATCTCCTACACATCTTGTTAGTGTCTGTAAACATGTTGTGCTATTCAAAGTTCTCGTTGTCCTAATTGGCGTTGTTTTAGCGGAGCTGTTCTAGATCTGGGTCATTGGTCAAAGATATATCAGAATAATTTTATTCTGATCGGTCTGACTGCTCATGAAGGCTCTCCCTCGCATTGAACGCTGTTTTGGTTCTGTATAATTCATTACATTATAGGATCTCAAGTACATATTTCATTCTCACATTTGAATTTCATTTTTTACCTTTATCTAATCAGGTAAAAGTCTCATTGAGATTTAATTTTTTTTCAAGAGAGACATAAATAAACAAATATATTTCGGTTTTGTACGAACGAAAATGCTCAATCTTTACACAATTAAAGACAGTTTCAGAGAAAGTTCAAGAAAGTCTAGTGGTAAGGGGTGTTTGAATCCCAGCCAAACGGTTCTGCGTTGAACACCAATGTCCACATTCTCTCTCTATCTATACACATTCTTGAGCCAGACGCCCTAACCTACCCTCCCTGCTCCTTGATAACCAGAAGATGAACGTCAAGTGCTTTAGACAGAAGGCCAATATATCGTAAAATATGTAAGGGATAATGTATAGAACGCCGGTCATTATTGGGAAAATAAGGCCTATTTTCAATAATGACCGGCGACGTTCTATACATTATCCAGCTTATTACACGGCTACTTGCCAAAAATAAATAAATAAATAACTTCACACGGTGTGTCTTTTTACAATTTATTTGTTGCCAGCATTCTTAGCGTTGCAGAGAAATAGTCTGCCAAAGACGTTGACGTCATTTAGCAACCGATTACGCTGGGGTTGATAAGTTACTAGACTACTTGCGGAGTGTTATGAAAGGCGGCAAATAATCCACTTTCCTTGACAGCAGTCAATTATGCTTAGCAACGGTGAACTATCAAATATAATTAGACGGCAGAAGTTGTGAAGGGCCCATGCAAGTGAACGGAGCATTCCACGGAATTGAGAAGAGCCGTGTTATAAAATCCTATAATACTATGTCGTAAAAATATAGCATTCATTTGACTTTATACCGTGCATTTATTTTGTCCTTTTACCTTATCTCCGCTTGTTGTGGTTTCGGACAGCCGTTGGCAAGTTCAAGGCTCCAGCTGAAAACATACAGCGCTAAGTGGCTAGACAGCGTGTCCAACAAGCTATAATCGCCAAGAGGTAATTGTCCAATCACAGGAATGAAGGATAAGTATCATTAGCCCCTTTCTACGCCCACACCACTGTCTTCTTCTTCTTCTTCTACACCTTCATTTACCTTAAAATACCGACCGAGCAAAGGTAATGCTGCGGCCATTATCCTGCCCGCCTGGGCTGCGTGCGATAGCTCCATATAGCCTCTGGTTCTGTTGCCACGGAAACACAATGCCCACATTGTCTTCCAACGACCATTGCACATGCACATTGGTTTTTTTCCTTCTTTGTTTGTGACTGGCATGTTCTTTTTCGTTCTTCTTCTTCTTTTTTCTTTGTGTGTTTCTAGAATGCTATTTATTGTTGCTTAATTCTTCTACGTAGACGACCCTCCCCTTGTCATAAGCCTTCATGTACGGTGTATATGTACTGCATATTCGATAATGAAACACCTTGACTTCGACTCAAAAGAGCTTATAGGAGTTGTAAGCTGTTCAAGACAAAGGTTGGGATTATAAATGCGCCTTATTAAATAGGGAAATTGATCAATCAAGCTTGCTGTGATATATAATTAAATCACAGCATTTTCTTGTGCTGTTCACTCTATTCCTGGATAAACTCATTAAAATCTCATCATGAGATCTGTTTTAATGACACTGTATTTTTTTCTTTTTCCAAAGAAGTGATAATGGCATTCCAGTTGAACTGGAGTATCACCACCTATAGATACTGTCAAGGATATTCCTATGCGTACATGCTTTAGAGATTTAAGAGATAATCATAAATCGTATGACATATGATTATAATCATCTTATGATTTTATATCTATTGTCATAAATATTTGGCCTGTTGAGTCCTTTGAAACTGTAATTATGATTAAGGGCAAGATGAATACAATTGAATTGAATTGAATTGAATTGAAGGGATGAAATTAAAAAAATGTAATCAACTTTCCAAATCAATATGTTAAAATATGACAGTTTAGCTGTGAGGAAACCTTATCGTGTGTGTGTGTGTGTGTGTGTGTGTGTGTGTGTGTGTGTGTGTGTGTGTGTGTGTGTGTGTGTGTGTGTGTGTGTGTGTGTGTGTGTGTGTGCGTGCGTGCGTGCGTGTGTGTGTGTGTGTGTGTTGGGCATGTCAGTGTGATCTGAGTACCAGCTCTTGTCTCGGTTTGATTGGGGTTCCTGGCACGTTATCCAAGGTAATAATGAAGCGTTTAACTCGCCCCCTTCTCCACCCCCTCCGTTATTGTCTCCTTAACTTCCTGCCGTTCGTCTGAGCCGTCCCTCTCACTTTAGTTTCTGCATCTGCCTGGTCTCTCTCTTTCTCTCCAATCTCTCTCTCTCTCTCTCTCTCTCTCTCTCTCTCTCTCTCTCTCTCTCTCTCTCTCTCTCTCTCTCTCCAATCTCTCTCTCTCTCCAATCTCTCTCTCTCTCCAATCTCGCTCTCTCTCTCTCTCTCTCTCTCTCTCTCTCTCTCTCTCTCTCTCTCTCTCTCCAATCTCTCTCTCTCTCCAATCTCTCTCTCTCTCCAATCTCGCTCTCTCTCTCTCTCTCTCTCTCTCTCTCTCTCTCTCTCTCTCTCTCTCTCTCTCTCTCTATCCCCCTCTCTCTATTTTTCCATCTCTCCATCGCCCTCTCACGCTGTCTCTTGCCCTCCCTCTGCTATCTTTTTCTTTCACTCTCTATCTCCCTTTCTTTCTCTCCTTCTCTGTCTGTTATTATCTCTCTCTCTCTGTCCTCTCTGTCTATTACTCTCTGTCTATCTCTTTGCCGCACTCTTTCTCTATCTCTCTGTGTCTCAGCACTGGCCCACTCGTCTCCCCCCCCCCCCCCCTTCCCCTCCCTCCCCATTGTCACTACTTAAATTCTGACAGTTGGACAGGTCTGTGTGAGACGCCGGGGCATTTTCACACACGCACGATACCCATTTACACCCAGGAGTGCTCCTAATGGCTTCAAATCGCCCGTAATGGCTTTTAATGGCCACTTACATTGTGCTCCTGTAGGCATCTTGGAAGGCGATCGAGACTGCTATTATTATTACAATGGCTATTATTTCCTGTTTAGCCGTTGAGCAGGTCGGCTCAGCCAAAGAAGGGCACACAAAGGCATCTTACGCGCTAATTGTTGAAGGCTGGCGGCGACATTTCTGACAAATCGCATTGAGATTACAGCTGTTACATCTTACCTGCAGCATATTTAACAGGAAGGAAGAGCGGCTGGTTGGGTCATTACGGAGCAGTTAGGGGTTAGGGCGTCTTGCGTTATGCATGTACAGTGTGGGGACACTATGGGATCGCGGGTCGCTCACATTCACCACTATTCTCCTGAGGTTTTTGTGTGGTTAATTTGAATTTTCCTGCACGTGGTTGTCTGTGTGTGTGTGTGTGTGTGTGTGTGTGTGTGTGTGTGTGTGTGTGTGTGTGTGTGTGTGTGTGTGTGTGTGTGTGTGTGTGTGTGTGTGTGTGTGTGTGTGTGTGTGTGTGTGTGTGTCTGTGTTTGTTGGTCATACCCGATAGACACAACGTTCTGCATTGTTTTGAATAAATACAATGGCGACAAAACAATGACATATTTGATGAAACCAGCAAAACGTGTCTCTTAATTAGAAATGTGAATGAATATTGACCAACACTCTGCAATACTTACCCAATCACAAAACACTTTAAGGCTCTTTTTATAATTGTGGGTGAAGATGAAGATATCTGGCAAATCCTTCTCCGCCATTTGCATCATCTCACCGGGTTCTCTGTTCAAAGTGCACACCTGTGTGTGTGTGTGTGTGTGTGTGTGTGTGTGTGTGTGTGTGTGTGTGTGTGTGTGTGTGTGTGTGTGTGTGTGTGTGTGTGTGTGTGTGTGTGTGTGTGTGTGTGTGTGTGTGTGTGTGTGTGTGTGTGTGTGTGTGCACCAGCTGCAGGGTCTTCAGTGAAGGAATTCCCACCGGGATATCCTCCAGACTTTCGTATGTTCCACCGCGTCCCAGTCTGTCAATCTGCTTGATTTTCCCTAATCGCTGCACACACACACGCACGCACGCACACGCACATGCACGCGCACGCGCACACACATGCGCACATACACACAGGCGCATACACACACACACACACATACACACGTATGCACTCACACACACACACACACACACACACACACACACACACACACACACACACACACACACACGCTTGCATACTCAGAAACGCACACATGTCATAACAGCACACTTGACATGGAGGAGGAAGGAAAGGAGATAAACAGAGAGAGAGAGAGTGAACGAGAGGGAGAGAGATTTGAAGGGGTGGCAATGAGCCACTGTCAGCAAGAGATTGTGAGTGGTTGGCTTAGGCTGCCATTTGTGTGTTTGTGTAAGTGCGTTTGTGTGTGTGTGTGTGTGTGCTGGCTCTATGAGCTTATGCCAAAATAAGCTCATTAGCATCACAGGAAGCAGGGCTGAAATTCACAAATTCATTAGTTCAGCCAGTCTCGCTTTCCTTTGCAACTAGGTGTGTGTGTGTGTGTGTGTGTGTGTGTGTGTGTGTGTGTGTGTGTGTGTGTGTGTGTGTGTGTGTGTGTGTGTGTGTGTGTGTGTGTGTGTGTGTGTGTGTGTGTGTGTGTCTGTGTGTGTGTGTGTGTGCATTCAGCTCCACTGGCTACAGGCTCTACAGCCCACTCCTTACCTGCGTCTTTTGTCATCGGCCTATTACCATCTCCACTATCACCTACTACCTCCACCACAACCCCCAAACCTCCACCACCGCCATCCCTCTCACCACCTCCCCCACCACCACCACCACCTCCACCACCACCTAGGTTGAATTAACATATCCCCACAACGCTACGCTGTTTTTTTTTAGCTCCATCACCGTTCCTGTTCAAAGAGGATGGAGTCGGAAAGAAGTTCAGACTGACAATTACCGCAACAAAGGCATGACCGACAGGAGAGAAGCTTTAATTGAGTTAAAATTGAGTTTCTGAATAGATCATTCTGTTAATTTAAGAATAAATATAGTGCCTTTCTCTCCGAGTGCGCTCCCGCCCATGAGGAAGATGATTTTAAATCTCTCTTATGGATTCTGGCTTGCAGCAGCTTTGCACTTTTCTCATTTATTTTTTTTATTCGTCGCCTTGAAACTTTTCCTTTCCTGCCAGTTTGAACAGTTGTCACTGCGATGCAAAAATCTATTTATTTCTAAAGTAAAATATTTGGAATCTACGCTCATTACTGTATGAACGTATGTTCATTCACATAAAATATACCTAGAAGAAGTACAAAGAAGTATATCTTTTTTATTTGAAGGATCGATACATGAAATTGTCAAACTGTTTCAAAGCAAACTGGTTATCAAATTTATAATACACAACATGTAACATCTTGCCCACTTCACAACAAATATAATACACATCGAGTAATGTATCACATATATCCCACATTATAGGCAATACATAAAATGTATATAAGAAACAATATAAGAAACAGGAGTTTGATATATTGTCTTTGACCAACAGTAGTGTGGTCAAAACAACTTGGAGCCCCGCACCCTGGAAACCATGACGACGGGAAACCTTCCTATGCATCACAAGACAACATCACATACCAATACCTCGCATACCATACCATCACATACCAATACATATCACTACATCAATTACCAATACCTCACATACCAATGCACGTAGTCGCCATTACATCACATCCCAATACATCACATACCAATACAGACCATTATATCATGTACCATAACATCACATACCAATAAATACCACTGCATCACATACCACTACATCACCTGCCAATACAAACTAATTAATCTACGGATGAATTGGTCTAAGGACTCCATTTTCTTTCCTTTCTTCAGAATGATAGATATATAAAAAAAGGGACGGTATGACTCCATCATCCAATTTTTTAAAAGATTTCTAAAACTGATTGTTCCAATTATCTCAGAAAATTAAAGAGCAAATGCCTGTTTAAAAAGTACGCTGGGTAGCTGGTCAACACATGACTCATACTGCTCTCTGCTATCTCATCCCTGATTGCATGGCCGACTGAAGTAAAACCCACCATAGTGAAAGGAACTACCCCTGACTGCCCAGCTCTATGCGTTACAAAACGTCCAACAAAACCTCAAATATACATTACACACAGAACATATAAATATAATCGCACACACATAACGACACATCACGGGCACACATAGCCAAGACCATGGATACCAGCTAAGCACTCCTAGGTTCTCTGGATGCTAAGCAGTGCTAGCCTGGTCGAGCCTTGGAGTGCGAGACCAGAGGGTGTCGGCAGAGGTGTTTGAGGGCCAGTAGGGCAAGGTCATCCCACCGGTCTATGTAATATCCCTGTCGATGCGCTGTCACTGTCAAGAGTCTTTGGGACGAGACGTTAAACCGAGGTCCTGACTCACTGTGGTCCCTACAGATCCCGTGGCACTAGGCGTAAGAGTAGGGGTGCTTAACCCCTCGTGCCCTGGCCAGGTTCACACCCTGCCTCTTCCACCGACGTGGCCACCTCCTCATCATTCCCCCGGCCCCTAATTAGATATTTTTGTCATTCCTCCTCTCTCCGGGGGGAGAGCCGGTGTATGCTGGGTGTTCTGCTGGGTACTACTGTCAGCCATGCATCAACCGGAGGGGGAGCTACTCACTGGGAGTGGATGAAGTGTCATATCCCCCCCCCAAACACACACACACACACACACTATTTAAATGGGTTTAAGTGGCTGGAAAAGTGGAATATTTACGCATTTAATTATCATGAATTATCACAAAACATACATTTGTCATATAAATTGCACAGTAAAGCGTATACATATGAAGCGTTACATACAGTACAAACCTACAATACTAAAGTGTAATGCATCATATAAATAGTAACATATACGATATATTGTATATAATATTTGGAATTGATAGCATTTACATCTGTACACCATACAATGCTCATTGCTCTCCATAACATACGCATACAACACAACAACACAACACAAACTCAATTGAACCAACAACCTAGATGGAAGTATACGCGTTCCATTGGTGATCAGTCCCTCCTCTATCTTCATCCAATCACCAACGGTGAGATGGGGTGGGCAGTAGACGTGGTTACGGAATAATCAGCTTTTATTATGATCCCACAGGGAACATACTTAATTCCTAATGTGTGCTCTCACACTGTGCAGTCTTTTAATACAATTGGAAAAAACAACAACACAGCATAAAGGTTGAATGTGCCAAATGTTAGCATTAACATTAGCATTAGAATAAATTAATTAGCAGTCCATGGATTGTGAAAAATGTCAACAGTGATCGACATGCACACCGCGACATATGGCCTGTGTGTTAGCACTGAGCTGTAATCAAGAATAAGTTATTGAGTCACAATTATAATAACTAAAGTCAGTAATATATGGGCATCATTCAAAGGTTAATCCGGTCGAGCATTGTATCAAGTTATGTTATGTTCTACTGAATCTACCTATTATGAATTTAGTATGGATATAATCCAAGAGCTACCATACATATGGGAGACAATTACCAGAACATCTACAGGGAACATACAATCATTATCTTGGCTACACGCTTGAAGAATCAAACAACGGAAGGAAATAAAACAATGCGTGACCGAGGTTTGAGTCTCCCCTAGTACAGACGCTTTATGTGTCCATTGTAGTTCAAAATCATTGAGCTAATCTTCAGAAGGGTCTCAAGCTATGGAGCCGGAACGGAACGTTCTGTTCTAAGAGGGCAGAAGCATAGTTCCAAATATGGAAACATGCGCTGCCATACGTAACTCTGACCTCAGAGCCAAGAAAAGAATCCAGGGAGCAGCATGCTTCCACATAAGGAAACAGGTGCATGGGCCAAAGTGAACGCACCACAAAGGCTGAAGTCTGATCAGAGAGGCAAGTATGTTCTCGGCAAACCAACCAAGGTTGGGTGGTTACTTGTTGCATGTGGCAAAAGTCTTTGTCCTTCAAACATCGTCTTTCTCGACTTCTCTTAGTGTGTTCAGAGTATTGTGCTTTGTCCACGATAACACATGCACATAATCTGTTCCGTCCTATCTTTAAAATGCGATTGCAAAGCCACTAGACCTAGAAGGAGGTGCTCACACCTATAGCTAGCAGGTACAGTTCACATCCCCACACGTTCTCCTTGGTTCGCTCTTCTGACTGGGTCGGGAGGTTTCAGTGGGTGGGCGAGGTCCCGAGTGTCGGAGAATAGGAATTTGGGGGCAATAAAAAGTTGCAGCCCTAGCGCTGATGGTCCGCATAGCATCGTTATTTTTAAGCTTTGCCCCCGAGAGCGACACATGTGACGTTACCCAAATGAGGAATTAACAAGCTTGTTTTGCCTCCCCCCCCCCCCCCCCCCCATGCGTCGCCACAGGCTAGGTCCATTGTTAAAGTTGTTTTTAAATATGTAGTCATAGTGGAGATGTCTGCTGGCTGAATCATACTCTGGTGTCCTCAATAACATAAACTTTCTCCGGCAAGTGTCTAAGTGATGTTATTAATTACTTTTTATGGTGGGTAACGAGTAAGTATCGGCTGCTTTTTAAATGGAACATTCCCCCTCATCTATTGTTCTTATAATTTGTTATGCATTCATTGTGTTGTTGGCGTTGTTATCATTATTATTATTGTAATCAGTTCAAATTACCGTTGCTTCATCAACCATATAGCAGCCACTGAGCACCAGCTCCCACTGAAAGTAGTTTTAATGTATTCTCTTATATCCGAAACCACCCCCTTTCTTTTCTTAAAGTTTTACCCAGAGTAGGCCTACTGCGGCTTTTTTTTACGGTTGTCACACACCTTGAAGAATGGACAACAAGTCTGTTTCCCTATTTGGTTTGAAATGAGGCAAATCCCTGTAATGTATGGTAAATGCCACACAAACATAATGGTTTTGAATCCAACTGTAACATGCCGTGCCCTTCTCCAGGCGAAAGGCCACTCAGTCGGCTGTAGAGTTTTAAAGGGAGTGGGGGTCCTTGCTCACTAAAGCTCATGGTTGGTTTGGGGAGGACGGACCTGGGGAATGTCTGAGTCTGATGCAGCCTTAACATCAGTTGGAGAGCAATACCACTATTGAAACTACTTTCCCATACGTTTGCACTATGATGAAGCATAATGTTAATGCCTGAGGTTGTCGTGGTTTCGGGGCTAGGCACGATTTGCGGAGCGGTCAGGGTTCAACACAATTTTTTATTCTGAGATACAAGATAAAACGGGCATGCACTCTTGAGGTGGTTCATGAAGCACCGAGGTAAATCTGCAGTCTATATAAGCATTGGTGGACTGGTAAAGCAGCCAGGCCTATAGGGTCTGATTTATCTCAGAAACAACAAACAACTGTTCATGGTTTTATCTTTACCACATGTGTCGAACCAGAAAGTAGTCAGAACTGGTTCAAGCACTATGAATGTGCGGTCCAATGAGGGAATAAATCAACTTTTAAAACTACCTTGCAATACGTTTAAATAAGTCTAATTGAAAACACAAAACCCATCACACTACACATATACACCTAAACATGACATTGACTTCCATTTGCTTTGAGTATTCTCTGTACGTAACATAGAATGTTTTTAACTCTATTTTTAATCACTACATAACTTAAATATAAATGTTAAGTATTATGTATATCTGTGTATATGAATGAGTGAATGGTAGGCCTACATGTATTCTAGGCTATAAGAGAAGTCAACAAAAAGTATACTATACAAACAGACACACATACATACAAATCCATTTAAATCTTTTGTAATATAATTGAAATGCCACTGAACACAGTTCATAACTCAACCAGGCAACACAACGGCTCGTTTAGCTGTTTCCGCTATAGGCCTTTGAATGGACCATTAGGCAATTACGACCAAAACAATCCAAACAAAGTTGAATGCATTTAGCTTAAGCCTCCCCCCCCCCACACACACCCCCCGCCAACAACTCATTGTAGCTTTCCGAGACATACTTTAGAAAGAAGAAATAACTCCTGACTGCAGGACATTTAATTAGCGCTTTAAATGAACGGGTTGAACGTCGGAGACTGCTGAACATTTGTCGCGCTGCTCCTGAGAGACGCAGTCTCGCTGGCGGGAGGAAGAGATGGAGGAATGCAGAATGCTATAGAACTGCCATTTTTAATTTAAAGCTCATTTGGGAGAGGCCATTAGAGAGGGTCATTACGCACTCCCCGAGGCTATGTAGACCGGGGCTTAAGGCTTCGACATTCTTCTGCGTGGTTTGTCCGAGTCCGTCGCGAACACGCAACGCTACAATACATCACAAATATTTCAATTTGTACGACAAATTACGCGACAAGTTGTCATGGCACCAAAAGTGCACTAGAGGGAGATTTATCACTGAGAGCTGCTGCGTGCGTTCTCTCTCTCAGGTCTGCACCATGTAGGTGTGGGTGGTGGTGCGGTCGCGTCTTTGAAACTGAGCTAGTGAACGCAACGTGGCTCTGCAACCTCAACGCAAGGTTGCGTTGAGGTTGCAGGCGCCTGGTTGTGTTGTGCACTTGCTGCTGGGCCATGTATACACGCTCCACTCCCACAGAGGGTGGAGGAGCGAGAGGGGTCCCAGGGTTGAGGCTACGTAGCCTGGGGCTAAGACACGGGGTGAAGGAGCGAAAGGGTTCCCAGGGTTGTAGCTACATGGGCTAACACATGGGGTGGAGGAGGTGGATGGGTCCCAGGTTTTGAGGCTACGTAGCCTGGGGCTAACACACGGATTAAAGGAGCAAGAGGGTTCCCAGGGTTGGAGCTACGTAGCCTGGGGCTAACACACGGGGTAAAGGAGCGAGAAGGGTCCAAAGGTTGGAGCTACACATGGGGTAGTTATGTGATAGGGGTCCAGGGTGGCGCAACGTAGCCTGGGGCTAAAGGGCTGATTGTGTTTCCACGTTCACGCAACGCAATGACCACGCAGACGCTTCGTGAACCTTTATGGTTCTGCGTCTGGTTTTAGTTAGCGGACCAATCACAGCCCTTGCTCCTGCGTCGCCTCGACAGAAGGTTAACATCTACGGGAGGCGCACGCCCGGCCCTTGCGCTGAACGCAATGAGGGACCGCAAGGACGTAAGGGGTCTGTAACCCCCTTGGCTTGAGTAAACGTGGGACCATAATCAGCCCTTAACACAGGTTGAAGAAGCTTATGGGGTCCAGGGTTGGAGCAACGTAGCCTGAGGCTAACACACAGGGTGCATAGGCTAGAGGGGTCCAGGGTAGGAGCTACGTAGCCTGGGACTAACACACAGGGTGGATAGGCTAGAGGGGTCCAGGGTAGGAGCTACGTAGCCTGGGACTAACACACAGGGTGGATAGGCTAGAGGGGTCCAGGGTAGGAGCTACGTAGCCTGGGACTAACACACAGGGTGGATAGGCTAGAGGAGTCGAAGGTTGGGAGCTCAGTTCCAGGAGCCAAAGCACAGGCTTGCCAACTCTCACGCTTCTGGAGTGTGACGCACACATTCACCTCCAGCCTCAAGCTGTCACGCTGCCCAAACAATCCTCCCGCCAAAATACTGCGAGAGCAACAGAGATTAACAAGGTGTTATGGTCAAATCTCAATGGTTAAACCGACTTTGACTTTAGAAGATAGCTGAGCGTTCAAAAACAGGGGGGTTTATGTGGGGTTTCCAATGAGGTGTCTCTGAAATGACTCCAGATTGGGGGGAGATGCATGTCTCCGGAGCCAAGAAGGCATTCAAGTAAGATTTTGAAATTAGTAACAAAACGTATTTTACCTACATTAGTGAACAAACCTGTGTGCCCATTTTTGGGTGGGAAATTATGAAATTGTGAGTATTTCCTTAGTTGGAACCTGTCCAGATGTGCCAATAGTCGGGCTGTATTTCTGTATCCTAGACCTAAGCTCTCGCCCCTGCCACATGTGTAAGCTGCATACTTTTTTAAACCCTGATGGTGAGTGCGCACATATCTCACTTCAGCCAGGTACCCAATGTTGGCAACCCAGGGTATAATTCCCGTTGTTCTGACTCAGTAATGTTCACGCACCGCAGGGCACCGCGAGGCAGACAGAAACTTGAGAATGAGGGACAGTTAACTTGTTCGAGCCAGTTGGAGCCAGATCCGTCTGAAAGTTCCCGAAAGTCTTAGTGCGCATAACTCAGAGGGTGACTTGAGGATCACGGTTATTCTGAACTGACCGAAAGAGTCTGAGGGTAAGGAGCTTGTTGCCTCCGGGCTAACTCACCTTGTGGAAGCTCACCTCTTGGTTGAGCCGAACAGTTGGAGTATGTAGGACGGGTTAGCAAGCCATCTCTACAGTGGAGTATGAAATAGCCGTTGACAAGTGCAAGCAGCAGAGAGTTTTCAACTTCAATAATAACTTGAACAAATGGACCAAATAATACAAAATAAATATTTTCCCAAATTTCTTTGACAAATTTTCAAAAGCACTGTTAATTTCTATTAGATTCTTATCACTATTGAGTTGACAATACGTGGATTTTAGTTATCTGTACTATGGCTGACTTGCACGGTAGGCTTCAAAAGTTTATCAGTGAATAAACTAGCTATGTACAAGTCAGTTTACTGCCCCAGTTAATTAGTCGGCTATGTTGAATACACAAGCAGCTCTTCTGCCCTTGTTTTTCCTCGGACACAAAGGATTGAGATCCCTGCTCTAGCACCTTGGGCAACACATAAACCTACATATTGTTAATATTGTTGTAAATATGATTTTGTAGCTTAATCTAAGACATTGTTTTTCACAAATATGGTAATATTAATGGTCAAAACTCCTTCATTGTCACATATTGTATTTGAACGAATGTATGACTTGTTACTTAAGGTGATATTGAATGGACTTGCATTTATTTATCAAAGTGGACTAGATTGACAAGTTGACACAAAATCCTGGGGCGGTTGCATGCTCCTATCCCCTGAGAGGAATTATGGTCCATCCCCCAAAGTCTAACAATCATCCTGTTGGTAACTCTGGATGTATGAGATATGACCCTATCAAATCATCAACGCCCTGTATGTCCCCCTTTCTCCTACCCGGTAGCCTAAATAATAAACATTGTGGACGTAATGGAATGCAAGTCTTATTTTGGGCTAAGCCCCCCTAAAGGTCAAATCCTTGAATCGCCCCTGGTAGCCAGAATCAACACTTGGAAAAACAAATCCATTAAAATGGTGGATAAATCAATGAAAATACTCAGAGGCTTGCTTGCCCTGCAAACACCATCACTATACCTTTTTTGACGGTTATTATTTTGAAGTCCTTCGACCACTACACCACTTTGTGCACAGCTTTTTAAAGTAGCCCACTTCCACCAAGATACTCAGACTATCGTCTGGCTCCATCTCCTGAGACTGTGTACATTTTTAAAAGAACGTGTCTTTGAGCACGCGAAAAAGCGTTTTCCAGATAAATGGCATTATTATATTAGTGGCAGCCAGACACTCAGGGACAGTGGTACTGTTTGTTGGAGGTGTCTGGTGTTAGGTAATCCCACCCTGATTCATTTTGGTAATCCTACCATTGCCAATAACTTTGCGTACTAGGCTGTGCTGTTTCGTTCTGTTTGTTGTCAGCCCCTTCGCAGGATTATCGGATTAACCCAATTGAATATTTCAGAAATTAAACTTTTTGTAACAGTGCTCGGCGAAGGGGAGTGTGAGTGGTGAATCATTTAGAAGTGAAAGCCCTAAAACCAATAGTAAGACACAGGACTATATGCCCCGGGGGGTTGCAATATTGATAATTTTTCAGTCTAACTGAATAAATCAATAAAGTCTGATTAATCCTTAAGCGACTGGGAACTTGAACTCCCAGTCAGCTTTGGTAAAACCGCTAAGTTGTCATCAAATCAAAACATGTGCTTTACCCCTTTCCTCTTTACATATATCTTTGTGCTTTCCCCCTTTCCTCTTTACATATATCTTTCTGCTTCGGGACAGAAATCAATAATCTGATTGGTTTCATGAAGTCCAAAAAAAAAAGAGCAGAGCTGATCTTTCCAGTCAGAGGGAGTGTTTTTTTTCTTTCATTCTCGACATGCATGGAAGCAAATGGCACTCAAGGTAGGTTGAGGATTACCAAACCATGTGCCGCCTACGCACACAACATTCCTCCTCAAAGCTGGGACATCTCCTCAAATGGCAGCGAGTCAAATCTGTGTGTGCCCGTGTGTGTGTGTGTGTGTGTGCGTGTGTGCGTTTGTGTGTCAGAAGAAAGCCAGCGAGGCATTAGGAGGTGAAACTAAGCATCTGTACAGGCAGACACAAACGACAAACACAGATACGTAAACACGCATCTCATCTCATTCTGACATTTGTTCATGCATGAAAAAGTTACATGGAAGTGTGTCTCTATTGCTCAGATTTACAGTGAAGAGTTCCCCCTCACTCTCTCTCTTGCGCTCTCTGTATCTCTCTCTCTCTTTCTCTCTCTCTCTCTCTGTATCTCTCTCTCTGTATCTCTCTCTCTGTATCTCTCTCTCTCTGTATATCTCTCTCTCTGTATCTCTCTGTATCTCTCTCTCTGTATCTCTCTCTCTCTCTCTCTCTCTCTCTCTCTCTCTCTCTCTCTCTCTCTCTCTCTCTCTCTCTCTCTCTCTCTCTCTCTCTCTCTCTCTCCCTCTCTTTCTCTCGAGACAGCAGATGAAGATCCGGGGAAACAACTAAAAGATTGCGTGCCCTGGGGCGAGTGGACATTGTAATACCCGCACGTCAGAGGCTTCTCGCTATCCAGCTACACTGCTGAAACAGGGCCTGTTTTCCAGCAAATGCAATGGAGCAGACTGGGGGCTGATGGTAGTGTAGGGGCAGGGGGTTGGTGGCGGTGTGTGTGAGGGGAGCCGGGGGGTGATGGTAATGCAGAGGCTGGTGGCGGTGTCAACGCTCAAAGGGTGATCACAGCAAATGAGTAGCGCTGACAGCAGCTCCGACAGCGAGCATGATCCTCTGATCCGCGTTCCCAGACGGCCAGAGTACAAAAAGCCCATAGGACATTTCAGTTAGGAGGTTTCCAGTGGTGACAAAGGAGGGGAAGGGGATGTCGTCAGTTGACGACTCTATCCCTAATAGGCTAGTGTTTATTGATTGTGCCAAAAAAGGGAATGAGGTGGGGCGAGGTTTAGACGGTCTGGTGGTCGAGGAAGGTTGTTCAGAAGCCAAGGGCGCGAGGCGATATGTGTGTGTCAAAATAAGAGTGAAATGTATAGAGCGGGGATTTTTCTTATACTACCATGATCGCTTTCAGTGATTCCTCGTTCGATATTAATGGGGCGAGAGATATTTTGAAGAGTTATGTTTTATGCCAGTATTAAACCAAGTATTAAACGCAGTATTAGACCATTAAACCATTGACATAGCTTTTTCTCAAGAAACATAGCACATGTGTGGCAAAGAGAATAGTCAGGCCACGTTGGTATTAGTCAAAAAACCTAAATTCTAGGAGGTGTTACGTTGTGTTTTCCAAATGTGTCAACATCATGTCAGGTTGAAGAACTGAAGAGGAACTGCTAAAGGTTGTTGCCAAAATGTAGTGTCAGAAACGCTTTTACGATGTGCCTTAGTGGATTTTCAAATACTGGGAAAGCAGTTTCTACAAAGATTTTCGAAAAATGACGATCTGGGTTTGGACATTGATATGCGTGGGACCCTGAAACATTAAACATGTTCACATGCAAGAAAGAGTGTTTTTTCTCATTGGCATTGCTAGACAGGTTTTATTGTTTTTGACACCATCTCAAGATATGGAAATCCTGTTTCATCTGTTCAGTCACTTTCTCGCATCATTCCCTGTTTTTATTATTATTTATTATTATTATTATTATTAATGTTCAGTTTTTACTACTGGAATGAAACCAAAGAGTGTGTACTGGCATTTGAACACTGTTTTGTTGAATGATTGCCATTTTAGATATTTTTATTTTGTAGAGATTTGTATGAGCTTCTTCCAGGCTCTACCAAAATTTGTTAGATGTTGGAAAAGCACAGTTACAGCCATTCTGTAATCAGTACATTTTCAGTCTTACTAAAGACGTCCATTGAGCAATTGAGGATCTAGAAAGGGACATCAGGGACCTCCAGTCTTTGTTTGGTTCCACTGGAGAACCAGGCCACGTTCAAGCTCTTAAGGTCAAGATGTCAAAAGCTCATTTTGGACGATGCGCAGGATCAGGGAGAGCTTCCTGAGTAAAGGTAAGGTCAAGATTCAGGAATATATCTGGGATGGATACTCCATCCATATTCTTCCTTTATCTTGAGAAAGCAGTGGCTGGGAGGATGGAGAATTCTGAACTATCTGGCTCTTGGATTTGAATAATCAGAACATTCTGAACGACTTTACCAGAACCCTGTTGAAGGCGTGGTCAGACACCCATTCAAAATGTCTGTTGGAAGGGTGGAGTCAAGTATTGCGTACACCGGTCAGTGAAAATGGAAAGACAAGTTACAACGTCTCTGTATGTTTTGACCATTTTTTACTGCATGAACCGTGACCATGATGTCATCACTCCGTAGTGCTGAACTCACCAGCAAAACCGAGTAATTAAGGAAGGCCACCATTGTACACTGTATTGTATTGTATTGTATTGTATTGCATTGTATTGTATTATAGTACTTAACTGTGTAGCAACTGCAGTAGCTGCTATCATGGCTGTAACACGGGTTAGCCTAGCGATTATGGCACTTGGTTCTATGAACATCCTTTCTGTACCGACAGCGATATATTGATGCACCTCTTATGACAAATGTACTTATTGTTAGTCGCTTTGGATAAAAGCGTCTGCTAAATGCCCTGAATGTAAATGTAACCAGGGAACAGTTCTTCCAAAATCTCCAATCAAGATAAAGAAAGAATTGAAGAGCAAAGAAATAAACCACATATAAAGAATGAAGAAAACAAAGAACAGAAAATCGACTCAAAGGATTAGGAGAGTAGAATGAGGCGAACAATGAGACTTTGATAGAACAAAAACAACTCTAAGAGTTAGGACAGATAGACCCTGTAGAGACCATTTAAAGGTCCATTCAAGGACTAAGCCAGCATGGAGCAGTAGTATCACTACTACCGGGAAGAAAACATGCGGAGGACTTACATTGAAGACCTTTACACAGTATTATCGCAGTGAATGTTTTCATTTTTATTTTAGACCAAAATCTTTCTGATCGATTTCATTTTTGCCACAAACAGAATCAATATTATCCCGTTGTTGCTCTTTTTATCTCATGTATAGATTTTTAGCCTAACAATCTTCATCCTCGCTTTCTCATTCGGAAAAACACAAACATAAAAAGTGGTTATTTGATTAACTTTCTGCTTGGACAAGCATAAACTGGCTATACATTTGAATAGAGAACTCAATTTAGAGTCAGGTCAAGGGAGTTTGTCAATAAAGCTCTGGTTGAAATATATGATTATCCTGGAGTTTCAATATTATGTAAAAATGCATCTAAAATATCTTCATAAAAACATCGGATATTGGAGGCACTTTCCTTTGGCTGAATCATAATGCAATCACACTTGGAAATACCATTCAATATCTGGCTGTACTTTCTTTGGCCAGGTTTCATTGTTATTGAATACTGAAGGAAGATAACATAAGCTATCTCTCCCTCTCTCTACATCCATCTATATTGACCCCCCACCCCCCCCCCGACTCTATAAGCACCCCACACGTAGCGGCTTGTCTATAAGGCCTGTCGCTATGTATGTGTGTGTGTCTGTATGTGTGTGTGTGTGCGTGCGTGTGTGCGTGCGCATGCTTTTGTTCTCTGTCCACTTCGCAGTCAGACAGGCTTATACCTTTAATCACCTTCTCAACGGTTGCACCTTCTCCTTAATAAATACCCTTTGCTCCCTCCTCCTCTTCCTCTCCCCTCATCCCCCTAGACCTTCCCTCGCATCCAAATCCATCCACCCTCTCCCCCTCCCTCTCCTCCACCTCCTCTCCTCCACCTTCGCTACATGACCCCCCCTGGGTTCTGTGGAAGTTAATGAACAAAAAGGGAATCAGGAGAGACAAGGTATAGAATAACCAACTAGGGTCAATACGGGCATTCTGCTAGGGCAAAGATTTAAGTTCTGCCACTGATTAAAGCCGCGTTGCTAATCAACGGAAATCAACGGGAGTCTTTGATTGCTCATCTTTTTTGGACGGAATCATTCAATAAATTCATCCGCCGTTTGTGAAAACACTGCGTATAACCAGTGTCTTACATGGAACACTGCATAAAGGAGAGAGAGAAAACAGCACACACCGCTTCCGATGAAGATGTTCAGTAGGCCTTGTGTTGTTGTTCTATGTCAACGTTTAATAGTCAGTGACATAATTGTGTAACCAACCCGAAGTCAAAGGTACAATATCTAACAAATATGCTGTCCTTAATCACCAGGAGACCATGATACGTACTCACAGATAAAGGAAACTAGGCTAATTCGAAATACCGGCCTATCCGACGACAATGCTTTGTAATTTCCGTTCCGGGTCGCTATGTCTTATGTTTCTTTTGGGCCTGTGTGTTTTGATTAACTATTTTCTGAGTAGCAGGGGTTACCAGATATGAAACAAATTGCCACACAAACAGAGGGATGCAAGAATGCATATTGGATCAACTGGATTGTACTTGATGTACCCGAGCTAAAAAGCTCCATGACCAGAGCTATGCTAAAAACAAAAGGGTATATCTTGGAACCGCTTTGAAAGTTGGAGAATGCTTAGAGCCCAGAATGATTTCAAGGTCGATGCCACGTGAACAAATTACTAATTGCAAAGGTATGCCAGCATATTAGCTGAACGACTTACGGTGTAGGGCTCTTCGCCACCTTTAATTGCTGGAATACAATAATTGTGCTGGTCTCAAAATAGAAAACGTGCACTGTAAAAAAGGTTGAAAAAGTTGAGAAAATGCAAATTATCAAGGCAACATGATGCAACCAGAGTTTTCTCAACTTTCGACTGCTATGTATGCCGGTATGCATCAGCATATTGATGCATATATGGGCAACCATATAAATAGTCCCTACATTACAATGTAGTGTTGGGCTTGTGTTGCGGGCCAACCCGTGAGAGCTTAGAGGCCACAGTTCAGAACGAGATAACGCCCTCAAATATTGCTAATTTGGACTGCAGCAAGCATTTTAAATGTGTCAATGTTAGTATTTGTGTGTTTAATGTTGTACTTCTGCCCCTGAAGGCAATATGAATAGCCTTTATCTATCCATATACTCAACATAACACAAATAAATGCATTGGGCTCATTGTGTCCATTTATTTCCGCTATCTCTCCCACCTTTTTGTTGTTCAAATTAATAAAATAACAGTTAAGTAAGTGAACTGGTAGTTTGTTTATCTGTATGAACACTTGTACCGTTAAACTGCTTTACAGTGTAAAAAAGACCATCATGATAAAAAGTCATTATAACACACAAATCATTAGTTGAGTAAACTGAGGTCCGAACACGTGATTGGTCAATATCAGTAATCCTCTCTCTCTCTCGAGCTGTCAAAGCAAAGCTGTGCAAAGATGTCTTATCTTAGCGCGCGCGAGAGAGAGAGAGAGAGAGAGAGAGAGAGAGAGAGAGAGAGAGAGAGGGGGAGAGAGAGAGAGAGAGAGAGAGAGAGAGAGAGAGAGAGAGAGAGAGAGAGAGAGAGAGAGAGAGGGGGAGAGAGAGAGGGAGGGGGAGGGAGAGAAAGAGAGAGAGAGAGGGAGAGGGAGGGGGAGGGAGGGAGAGAGAGAGAGAGGGAGAGGGAGAGGGAGAGGGAGAGGGAGAGGGAGAGGGAGAGAGAGAGAGAATAATAACACAGACTTGAGTTGATGGACTTCTTGCATTGTCTCCCCACTCCATCCCTCCCTAGTGGAAAGCCAATAACCATCCACCGTGCCCCACCCAGCCTCCCCGAGCCTCGCCCAGCCTCCCCCTGAGGACTCTGACTTGACGTAGACTGGGTCCTCCAGATCGATATACAGCTCTCTCAAAATCTCCTCCATCATCTGCATTACAGCCACTTGCCTGCCAAGTCTTGCCCCCCCCCCCCCCCCCCCCCTCCCCCCCACACTCCCCTCTCCTCTCCCCGCCTCCCTCCCCCCATCTTCCCCCTTCCCACTACGGGCCACAGATGGACAACTAATAGAAAGGGCCACAGAGAAAATGGTGGTCCATCTGTGTAATACAAGGAGGTTAAGTGGGCTAGGAATTGGCTTTAGATTGAAGTGATTTGTGTGTGTGTGAGTGAGTGTGTCTGTTTTGTGTGGGTTTGTGTGTACATGCACTCGTTCTTGTATACGTATGTGTGTTTTTCATAATGCGAGCTTGTGTATGTCTTCTGTATGTGTGTGTGTTGTGTGTGTGTGTGTGTGTGTGTGTGTGTGTGTGTGTGTGTGTGTGTGTGTGTGTGCGTGTGTGTGCCATGAGTGCCACAGTTACCACTGCAGTAATTGAATTAGCAAGCAAGACTGCAGCAGCAGGGCTCGCACTGCACACATAGGTTTTAGCCTGTGGCTACGCATACACACACACACACACACACACACAAGACCACACACACGCACACACATAGACATGGTTGCTACGAGGCGTTTGCTGGGAGATGCTCTTCTTCCTACGTCTCTTTCATGAGCGAGCGGCTTCGCGGTATAACCAGGAGATCAAACACTGTGGCGGCTAAACCACCGCAATTACACTCTCCATCTGAGGGATGAGGGAGAGGAGGGAGAGAGGGAGGAGGGGGAGGGGGGGAGGGAGGGGGGAGGGGCACGGAGAGACATTCGGAGAAAGGGCGGGAGAGGGAGATGGACCGAGGGGAAAGAGAGGATCAAGGGTGAGGAAAAATGAGACAAACAGAGATGGAGGGTCGCGAGAGAGTCAGAAAGGGGAGAGTGGCGGAGTTAGAGAGAGAGAGAGAGAGAGAGAGAGAGAGAGAGAGAGAGAGAGAGAGAGAGAGAGAGAGAGAGAGAGAGAGAGAGAGAGAGAGAGAGAGAGAGAGAGAGAGAGAGAGAGAGAGAGAGAGAGGTGTCGAGAGAGACAGAAAGGGGACAGCGGCTGAGCGCGAGGGAGAGAGAGAGAGAGAGAGAGAGAGAGAGAGAGAGAGAGAGCGAAAGAGTGAGAGAGAGAGAGAGAGAGAGAGAGAGAGAGAGAGGGAGGGTAGACAGAGACAGAAAGGGGAGAGAGGCTGAGCGAGAGAGGAGAAACGTACGAAAAGAGTGAGAAAGAGAGTTGAATAGAGAGAGAGAGAGAGAGAGAGAGAGAGAGAGAGAGAGAGAGAGAGAGAGAGAGAGAGAGAGAGAGAGAGAGAGACAGACAGAGGGGAGGATAGGGAGGGGAAAGGATGGTGGAAGGAACCACAAGAGAGTGTGTGTGTGTGTGTGTGTGTGTGTGTGTGTGTGTGTGTGTGTGTGTGTGTGTGTGTGTGTGTGTGTGTGTGTGTGTGTGTGTGTGTTGAGTTTGTGTGTGTGAATAAATGTAATGAGAAAAGATTGCAGATCACAAATTCAAAGCACAGCTGAGTTGAATGGGCTTTGGGCTGGGGGGAATGTTCAGGTAATATGTTTTAATACGATAGGATTCATGCCAAGAGCCACTATCTGCTGCAGGAAATGAGATGTGTCAATGTTTGTGTGTGCATATGTATGGCTGTGCATGTGCATATTTATCTGGGAAAAAGGGACGTGCTTTCGCCAAGATGTTCATAAACATCTTTTTTTGGAGGGGGCCATTATAATTGGATATTATCCGTCCGACACAAGGGTTCGCCGTGCCATGTGCACAGAGAATATTAAAATGATTATTAAATAATCGAGGACTGTAATTTTGTTTCAAAGTGCTACGCTGCCGAGTAACTTTGGGGGGATCTTTTTGAGTTTAACTTAGTTTTACCAACAGCTAAATAGCTCTACTTTCTCTATTATTAATGTTAATGCTGGTGAAGGCTTCGGTTACATGCTTGGAATAATTGTTAACGCCTGTATTGCGTAACCTGTTAAATAATTAGTTATTTTACAAAACATTGCTTTGTTGGCTGAACTGAAGTCTTAAAAACATTGATGCCAAATGTCAGCTTCAGTGTCGCTCCAGCTTCTTTTAGAAGTGTACTGCTGAGCACAAGCAGCTTTATAGAGAGAGAGAGAGAGAGAGAGATTTGCATGCTGTGTTTTCTATCACAGTCATGTCTTTTCTCCAACTGATACCTGTGGCTCATCTACTAATCTCATACGCAGTGTGTGTGTGTTTGTGCTTTTGTGTATGTTTACGTGAACCTGTGTGTGTGTGTGTGTGCGTCTGCGTGTGTGGCCACCTACACACACATAGTTCTGTTGGAGGCTGAGCCCTGTTTGTGTCCATAGGGCTCCAGCGCATCGGAAAATCACATTTTGTCCCTGACAGGGATGATTATGGCTTGGGGTAGAATCAGGAGATGAGGGACCCTAAAGCCGAGGCTCAGTGTATTTCTTAAACACAGACAGACCACAAGAGTCACACGTCAGTGCTCAGCGAGCGAACTCTGTAAAGACACGATGACAGGTCGTCGTGATTCGACGCAGCTATGTTTGTACGTGCACCGTTCACACACAGAACAGACAAATGGGATCGTCATTTACGAAGAAATGTGTAAACGACTCAACTAAAGATAAATCGTGCCTTCCTATATAGTCACACATTTGCATTACGTTATCGTATTTATGATGAATGGAAATGTAAAACGAGTCAAAGAGTGGGAATTCTACATTATTATAGAAAGAAAATTTAAAACCCACAACCTTTTTTTACCTCTGTGTTAACGACGTCCTATTCATATACCATATGCGAGTAAAATTAGGCTATTCCGGGGAGCACAGTGAAATACTGTAATTATTAATCAACTGTTGTACGGTAGAGTGGAGGGTCTCCGGACCTCGTTGACCTACAGGGGCCATGTTGTTGAAAACCTTATTTCGTCTAGCGCACAAGAAATCTTGGTCTGTCAGGATACTTTCTAAATACTGGGACCATTTTGACAACAACAATGGATTGTGTTTTGGCATGCCTGGGCAGAAAAACCTTTCACTGCCATATTTGTTATATTTGTGCGTCACTGAACTCTGGCTCAAATGAATGTTGCCTCCGCATTTCTTCCGCTGACTAAAACCCCGCTGTAGCGCTTGTCACTTTGTTCTCCTGCAGCGTGTTGCTTTTGGTGGCGGTGGTTAGGATCAAACAACAACAACCCTGTAGCCTCCCAAAGTGGAAGCACAAAGACCACTTCTTTTAATGCTGAAAAAAAGATTCGGACAGAAAAAATGGACTTTATAAAAATAGGAAAAGTCAAGCCGTATGTCGGTTTGAATGCGGCCAGATGTTGATATTACCCGACCACGGATGCATTCATTGGTTACGGAGAAGCCTCCTACCCCCCAATCAGAGCTCAACCCGATATGCTATTTTGCGGTCCCTGGTCATGAGAATAGATTGAGTGAATCCTGGGCCTGTGGGCCACGATGTCCACTTTCTTCATGGTGTGGTCATGTACTTTAAACATGTGGATTTGAAAAGACATTTTTGTTCACAGTTTCATCATGTACCAGGAGAAACCAAGCTGTGCTCCCCTCTGGTTGTCAATATAGTAGCACGGTATGTTTCTTATGGGTTTTTTGGTAATTGTATTGAATCATTTAGCCTCCAGAATAAACTGACTCTGAGCTGCTCTGACTGGGTGGGCCGGCACACGGTCTCGGTGGTCCTGGGGTGCTTAACATGCTCAACATGTCCCGATCTCATAGCTTTGATGTGCTTTGTGTGATCTTCTCTGTAGATTGATATACTGAAACATAACTGCTGCCGTCCTCCTGGCTAATGCCATGATTGTATTAATTTGTTAAATCCACTGTCCGTTTAATACGTCCGGTCTTATTATTTATGTTAATGCATAAATAATAAGACCGTGATGTACTCTTTTCTATGCCCATATCCTATCGGCAATATTAATCCTGGTTTCACCCCTCATTTTGTTGTTTGCTTTCTTTTACATGCACCGAGGTCTTTCTGAGCACAACTGGTGCCGGGTGGTAGGGTATGCTATCTATGTATGTTATACTCCTCTACACAGGGACAGCACAACCCCTGGAGTTACCACAAGTAAGGGTTACACAATTCTTTATTCTGGCCTGGAGTAAAACTTGAAAAAAACAATTTATATCAAGTACAGCCTGTATAGGTGTACTGCAGAGATGATTTGACTTTAAAACAAATAATAAACGTAGACCTATTAGAAAGATCTTTCTTGCTATCTTTACATCTTCGATAGAATGAGTTATGTCACCAACAAATTACTGATTAATTTGATATATTCGAGTTAAACTGGGGAATCTCTACAGAGTTTGAAATAAAATATATACAAATATACATCACACAAAACGTTGGAAGTAACGAAAAGAGAGTGGCCATGAGAAATGTTAACATTGATGCACTCATAAAGGCCTAGTTATATTCGCTATAGTAGTTATATGGTTATGTAACTATTTGTAGCCCGGAGTGGACAGGGCGATTATAACTCCAAGCTAACGATGTGTCATGTTCCAAAGTGATTCACTGGCTCAGGGCTCACAAAGAGGCCATTGTTAGAAGGATCTCATGTGTCCTAACCTTCAACGGTTCTTTGACTGCGCCAACATAAATGATGTCTTTGGGTCGGCTGGAAGAAAGACTCTTCACCGCTGAAAGGGAAAAATCCATTTCAAGCACGCCTACAACTGGCTAGAAAACTGCTCCAGGCACATGGCGCATGCACATGTGCAAAATAGTCGCTCTTAAATACGTAATTCGGTTATATGAGACCGCATGAAGACATAATCACAGCAGGTGCTACGTGTGTCCAATCGCACAAACACAATGCTAACCTTTGAGGGTATGAATGCGCTTCTCCAGCGCTCGCTAGCGATAGGTGATTAGAAAGCAGAAATGTTACCCGTGCGTAGCGATATTTTAGAGAACCGTGAACGGACCGAACCTTGGCACAAAGACAGACACATTGTAGGGACCAATCACTTTAACATTATTGGTAGAACTTAACAGAGATAGAGACAGAGCGGTAATTAGGCCAACAGGAATGATGCCTCTAGTTAAGTTCTAGGAACAGTAAACGCTTCTATGCAGAGCTGTAAGTGCATGTTAGCTAAATAATTAAATTACAATATATACCATCTGTACTGAATACAAAGAGCTGCAGTGTACACTTTAGGGTACATCTGGCAAATCAGCACTAATTGTAAAAATAAGAAGTACTTCAGGAGCAAACGAGCAGCACGATAAACATTTGAAGATCAATTTAAAACAGCAAAATGGGCGGTTCTTATCACACACACACATGAACACACACACACACACACACACACACACACACACACACACACACACACACACACACACACACACACACACACACACACACACACACACACACACACACACACACACACACACACACACACACACACACACACACACACACACACACACACAGAAATACCACTCACAGAAACACAAATATATTTTCATTGCGTGTCCAGCTTCTGATGATGGTTGGGTAAAAGTGCTGATTTAATAGCTATAATTTGAGTGTAATTTCTAAGAAATGCTTTAGCATTCCGTCAGCTATTACTGAGTGAAATGCTCTTTGAGAATATCTGTTTCTAGGTCTGGCTTTTGAATCTTATCTAGCCAGTTTAGCACCTTTACACTTAAGCATATTGAATAATAAATAGTTCCCAGAAGCATAGAGAAGTAAGTGTTATGGATATTTTGCGATACACTGTAGTAAGTGAATATGTATGATACCATCAACTCGGATTGGAGAAAGGGCATGACACAGTTACTCTATAACTGTATTACCGAATAACACTGAATAGGTATTCAAGCTTGTGGTTATTTTGTTTTGTTTTGGAGTTACCTTTCATACTGTCACTGAGCAGAAGACACACACGGGCATGTTGCTCAAGGTACACAACGACGTGGCACATTGGGACTTAAACCTAGAACTTTTTGTTAGGGGGTCAAACCCCCTAGCCACAACTAGACCATCCTGCTCTTTTGGAACGGCTCTCACTCAAAGCTTTGATCGTAGTTTTACCTGATGGTTGCTTGGGATGAAAGCTGCTTCTAAATGACTCCATGGCAACGCAATGTGTTGTACGTTCCCGCCTACATTCTGTCAAGTCAAACTAACAGAGACATAAACTGTTCTTCATGGATGTATATTTAGTGTGTGAGTGTGCACGTCCAATCACTTTTTCCCTATTTTCCTCCCTCCGCTCAACATTTTTATGGAATCGAGGAGTGTGAGTGTCAAGGTTGTCAACAGCTAGAACACTGAGTCTGTGAATTTGAATATGAATATGACAAATCACAAAAAAGAATAAAATACATGATCCACTTGAAATTGTGCCACATGGCTTATCCGTTCGTCACTTTCTTTACCAAGCCATTTAAATGTACAAATAAATAAATAAGTAGAAATAATCATTCATGAATTTGAATGTCTTTTATATTTTTTTCTTAAAGGGTTGCCTTCCAAGAGGATGCAGACCATCTGTTGTCACACACACCCAGCGTTGAGGCTCAGATACCTGGCTCCCACAGCTCTCTTTCTGGCCTGCTTCCTGGAAGCTCTTCCAGTACCTGCACACTCTCCAGCATTCAAACCCTTCTGCTCGATTTACATAACCCCTAATGCACCACAATCTCCCTCAAGTACTACTAAAAATAAATCCAAGCTATTCAAGGTAATGGATAATATTCAAGCGTAACTCACTTCAGAATTCAGTACACAAAGAATCAACTGGGCCTTCCTCAAGACAGTTACAGCCCTCTGTTACGTCTCCAAATATATACTTGACAACATAGTCAACAGTGGCAATTAAACATAACGATCAGACGATAAGCTTCTCTGTGTGTCCGACAAGCGAAGTGATTAAAAAATGCTTGAGGCATTCCCGATAAAGGCTTCCCTTCCCTATAGCGCTCCACATTATATAACTGAGTTCAATTGAGTATCGTACACCTAATGACAAAGAAAACCCCCCTAATGACGAATAACAAACATGTTCCCATTTCTTCATCGGGGGAAATATTCCACTGTGCACATCAATAATGTTGCTTAATGTTCCACCCGCAAATAGGTAAATCTATAAGTAATAGCTGGTTGTCTACCGGAGAATAGAGTGGAACTGAGCCGATAATGAACTCAAAACCCACAAAGTTTCTCTTCATTTGCATGTGGCAGAACTGATTCCACACACTCCCCCTCCGAAGATAAGAAATGTCAGACTACATATACTGAAAAATAGGGTAGCCTAGCAGCAAGACACTCAGAGGAATTTTGCATTACTGTGAACTCCCTCAATGGGAGGCCAATGCATGAAAATATCATTCTTATCTGCTCGTATTTAATGTCCATCATCTCACCAATACCGCCAGTCTACGTACAGCTCGAGTCATCCTCTTTGTATCGAAATGCCTTTGGTTTCACCAAAAGATCAACGTTTGACATGAGGGAGCCACTTCCTGTCAAGAAGCATGCGAAGCGTCACATCTTCCAGTGTTCTTGAGTGATTGAACGCCACGCCACACAGACCTATGGACAGGAAGTCGCTGGTACAGGACAGAGGTCGCCACAGTTGTGTTTGTTCTGTCTCCCCCCCCCCCCCTCCGTCTCACAGCATAGGCATACGGAACACTAGTCAGTACCATATACCAATACCAATACCAAGTAATTGTGCCTCTCTGTGAACACAAGTTTGTTAGATATTTTCTTTATCTCAGTATTTAACAACATATGTTGTAAACATTGTTTTAAATAGGATGATATTCTTCTCGTTGGGTTCCATATTTTTCATCCTATGTTTAAATAAAGAAGTTAAATCGACATTTGGAGCAGGATCAAGCAATAGCAACACACTTAGTTACCCGCTACACCATTTTTTCTTTTCCAAAAAGTGCTTTTTACGGTTCGGTTTGCCGTTACTGCAAATGCTAAATGCAGCCGTCGTTTGAAGTCAGGCGCGAGTTTGAAACATATGCAAGTTGTGTTTCCGAGCCCATCCTTTGAATCCAGCTAGGAAGCCGAACATGGGCCGTGACATAGCACCGACCAAAGCAGAAGAGACACGTTCTTCGCGGGACCGTTCACACCACCAGCTGTGAGGTTAAAATCTAATCGTTTGGGACATCACAAGTGAGCCAGTGCGGCTCTGGGAATTACTTGGTGTTACAATGGTTGGGATTTGCATAGCATTTGCATACTTACTTTTGAACATTCAGAAATATTTTGGTTTTAGACTATAATTATAGTGACTGGATTGTATAGTTATTGGATGTGATTATTAAAATGTTTTTCGTTTTACGATATTCTGTGTGTGTGTGTGTGTGTTCGTGTGTGCGTGTGCATGCATACAGTATGTGGGCCTGCATCAATTCAAATGTATGCATATGTGTGTCTGTGAGTGTGTGTGTGTGTGTGCATACATGTGTGCCTTCATATGTAAAGTGTGCGTGCATGTGTGCGTCCGTGCGACTGTGAGTGTGCGTGTGTGTGTGGTCTCTCACTGGTGGGATGGCTGGCTCCCACAATTTGTCAGCTCGGGGTTTAATGATCTGTCAGCCGGCTCCATAAGCAGCCAATCTCCCTCTCTGTGTTCTCCTCTCCAACACATTGAAACAGTCCAACTCCTGACACACAACAAAACGGTACTCTCCTCTTCTCCCCCTCTTCCTCCTCTCCCTCCTCCTCCTCCTCTTCCCCTCTCCCCCATTCCCTCCTCCTCCTCCTCTCCCCCCCTCTCTCCTCTCCCTCCTCCTCCTCCTCTCCCCCTCTCACTCTCTCCCTCCTGCTCCTCCTCTTCCCCTCTCCCCCATTCCCTCCTCTTCCTCCTCTCCCCACCTCTCTCCTCTCCCTCCTCCTCCTCCTCCTCCTCCTCCTCCTCCTCTCTCCCTCCTCTCCCTCCTCCCCTTCCTCTCCCTCCTCTCCCTCCTCCCCTTCCTCTCCCTCCTCTCCTTCCTCTCCCTCCTCCTCTCTCCCTCTCCCTCCTCTCCCTCCTCCCCTTCCTCTCCCTCCTCTCCTTCCTCTCCCTCCTCCTCCTTTCCCCCTCTCTCTCCTCTCCCTCCTCCTCTCCCCCTCTCCCCCTCTCCCCCTCTCCCTCCTCTCCCTACTCCTCTCCCTCCCTCTCTCCCCCCCCCTTCTGGGGGGGAGAGAGGTGGGAGAGAAAGAGCAGGTCTGATCTAGTTCTCAGTTCCCCTTCCAATGTGACATTGTCACTGAGCTCCTCCCAGAAGTTTAAATCTGGACTGACACCGAGTCCAGGGGGCAGAAGGAGAATCGGGGGCTCGCTCTAATCCAGTTCTGGCAGGACCTGTCTGGGTCAGAGGAAACGGTCTTCAATCTGAAACATCCCATCCACCCGGGGGGGTGAGGGGGGGGGGGGGGTTGGGGGGTCCGGGGGGTGGGGGGTCGGGGAGGTGAGTTGACAGCAACCGTTGATGAAGGTGTGGAAACGTCGCTATCGCTCTCGTCAGGAGTTGCCTTGAAGAAATATAGGCGAGAGATATAAAAAAAAAGGGTCAACTTTGCGGTGAATGCGTGATACCCATGTGTCACACCTTTGGCTGCGCTA
Source organism: Gadus chalcogrammus (assembly GCF_026213295.1). Taxonomy (NCBI): domain Eukaryota; kingdom Metazoa; phylum Chordata; class Actinopteri; order Gadiformes; family Gadidae; genus Gadus; species Gadus chalcogrammus. The sequence continues at coordinate 7,177,453 of NC_079415.1, forward strand.
GGCGCCGTTGCATTTCAATGACACACGCGCTTCGGATGGGAATAGCGTCACCTGAATTTCCCCAAGGCGCCGAAATATAAATACACGGCTATAGAAGTGGTGGCCGACCAGCTGATGATGACTCGCCAGACCGGAGAGAAGGTTTCACCGCTCGAAACACATGATGTGCAGACTTGTCCCTCGTGTGAAAGGTTTCTCGTGAGTCAGCGGTCCTTCAAAAGCCAGCGGCCATCTTATGACACAGTGGGAAAAAAAAAATATTTTTTTCATCCATCTTTTGTGTTTGTCGTTTTTTGTGTGGGGATTCACAGGTCAGATTTTTTTTTGTTATTTGTTTTTATGTTGTATTCTATTATAACTTCAGTGCCTTGAACTATGTTATTCTTCAACCCCTCAATTCCATTTCTGAATATTGTGTTTGTCCTACATTTGCCTCCATAATTAAACCCAGGTGTCTCAGGCGATACTTTTGCAGAAAACTTTCCTTTGTTCTTCTACATCCCTGCAGCTCTTGATGAAGTGCCCCGGCCACACGACGAAGCCCATGCAGAAATGGTCAAATGGATTGAAATGTAGTCTTTATATGCATCTAGAACTTTCCATAGACGTCACAGGCAAACACATGGGGAGGCTGGGGAAATCAATCAAATGCATTGTAATACTTGAAGTAAAGCCATTAACATAAGATTATTTATAATCTGTTTTACATCATCTTGGTTCACCAAGTGTATTTTCTAAGCAAGAGTATTTTGCTGTATTTTGCTGAAGTAGGAGGCATGTTAGGCCATCTGCTGTAGATCCCCCACATTAGATCAGAGGGATCTATGGAAGGAACCGAGGATCCCTGATTGGAATGAGGGCCAGGATACGATCAGATCACGCATGAGTGAGTTTTTTGTAATTTAATGTGGAGGATGTGAATGTTGTTATTCACATACACTGTGCAGCTACTTACTGTCTATGTTAAACCAAATAAATTAAAACATTCACGCTACAATAAGAACAGCTAATGTCTACAAGCATCAAACCTCTTTGTTGAATTTTCGCTTATGTTTGCAACCCTAAAATACACTTGCCCCCATTTCGTTCAGATCAGTGAATGAATTGGGTCATTCTCTCACGAGTCTCCACCTAGACGCATTTCTCGTTTAATGAATGAGTGATGCTTTGTTGACGTTCAGACTTGAAACAGCATCCTTACAGAGTTGGACTGAAATTATAGATCTACGTTTAGTTCTACAAACCAATGACCTGGTACTAAATTATTTCAAAGCCCGCCCCCAAAAAGAGATTTGTTCATGCTCGTCTCAAAGGATTCACTTCTGCTCCGTTTTTAAAAGGGAGGAGAGACACTAAATAGCAAAGATAGCATGATTAAACTTTAACAACGGAGAGATCAAACGAAAAAGAAGGAAAAGAACGAAACAGTACATAGAATTGAACTAATCGTTTCATTCACTTTAAAGTTTAGTTATTTTTGAACTAATCGTTCATGACCGAAACATTTTTATGCCTTACGGTTAAGATAAGAAACAGGTTGTTAAGGAGCAGATAGAGGGGGCAGACATCTTGGTCGTGGATGCCTATTTTGGGACATTGGGGATCGAACCCAGATCCGTTCGGGTGTTGGGAGTTGAACTGCCTAGCTCCTCACTATCTTGCCCCCAGCCCCTTTGCTAACAGAGTCCCATTGGTAAAGCTTTTGTATAGGGACTTGATGAGGTGGGTCTACGAGTGTCATGATGCCACACAGCAGAGACACAGCAATGATGCTAGGCCTGACACAACGCTCTTATTACCTTAATGTTCAGACATTTGGTCGGAGCCCAGAAACGAAATCTCCCTCACTCAGGGACAGAGAAGAACAAGCATGCAACAGATGCAAGAAATAACACAAAATGGCTACTCGCCAGATTGTATTCCCAAATTTCAGACCAACATCATGCAGACGCAAGATTTATGGACGTACTTATGCCCGTCGCAAAGATAATGTGAGATAAAAAACAACAATTTCAGAGTGCCCCCGATTGCGAAATAGGAGGAGTGTTTTAACAGACGACAGGGAACAAATGATAGCGGTTTCGGCGGCTTTGCCTCCAGGTGCTAACACAGAGGGCCCAGACTCCATTTCACGACTACAGGAGAAGAGTTAGGTGGGGTTTGGACCTGAACTCAACTGACCTCGACTGTCAACTGAACTTTGTGAAGGCAGTCACTCTTCTAAAGTAGAGAGACCTGTCCTGTCATTGAAGGGGAACATTATGGTTGGTATTGGAACGTCAGTCACCTTCAATGTGCTTCTGGAAGTTTCCTGGTCTTTTCACCAGTGCCAACCATGTGTGTGTGTGTGTGTGTGTGTGTGTGTGTGTGTGTGTGTGTGTGTGTGTGTGTGTGTGTGTGTGTGTGTGTGTGTGTGTGTGTGTGTGTGTGTGTGTGTGTGTGTGTGTGTGTGTGTGTGTGTGTGTGGGTGTGCAATCTGATTTGCAATCTGATTGGCAAAATAATATATTTGTGAGCGATCTGATTGGAAATATTTCTTTCAGCGATCTGATTGGCTATAAAAAAAATTTTTTAGAGCAATCTCATTGGTAGAATATCTATATATTTTATTCAATGCAAAATGTAGCAAGCGTTTCCAAGTGTAACGGGTTAGAAAAATAGTTCCTTATTGTGTGTAATGGGTTAGAAAAATAGTTCCTTATTGTGTGTAAAGGGTTAAAAATATAAATACATTTGGGGCATTAGTAAAAATATAAAAGTAGACACCCCTTTATTTTTTTGGTTTTTGACTATAATAATCTAATAATCACATTTTATCATGTCGGCTTTCGCTAGAATGACTCACCAAGCCACTAGATAGCGGACGGCGCCGAGGGGATCATTAACACCACAGGGACACGGTACCGCAGAGTTAAATCCTGCGAGCAAGACTAACTGAAGCTTTGTTTCGTGTCTCTTGTTTGTTCAACAATAGTTGGGTTAAAACTCCTTAAATGCAACACATTATACTTTGTAGAGTAGGCATGTTTAGTAGGGTCATCATGAGTGTAATAGTTTTGGTCAGAAGAAGAGAAATGGGTTTTGTGAACGTTGTGTGATCGTGACGTGACCATGAAGCTACATGCTAATGTTGTTGTTGTGCTAGTGGGTTCTTTCGGGCATTGCGATGACATTGGGTTCATGAAGTGAACGTGACTTTCACCTCGGCACGGTTTAGCCGCTGGTTTGTTTATCTAAAACGTGGGTTTGTGATACGTGTTACACCAATCCGTAAAATTAAAGTTTAATATATTATTTCAAGGGTTTTTGTATTGTCTTAAATGGAGTTCGTACCTTTGAAATATTATTTGATATAAAGCGACATTTCAAGAAATACTCATAAGTAGCTATAGGCATTTACCTATTTTTATACTGATTGTTTGATTTCATGTTGTCATACCGTGGAGTTTCATATCTCAAGTCAAAACTTTATGTCAGTCGTCATGTGTCATTTCAATGTTATAAGCATGAAGTCAAAGTCAGGATTTGAATAAATGTCCTGGTGCAGAATAAATCCTGCGAGCAAGACTAACTGAAGCTTTGTTTCGTGTCTCTTGTTTGTTCAACAATAGACCACAGGATTTGTGCCAACATACCCTCTTGGCTACCCCTATAGGTCAAGGGGGCAACACAAGCTAATATATGCATTTTAAAAGTGGAACAGAGTCTCTAGGTGGAATATTGTTGAAGGAGAAGGGTGCTAGTAGGAGACCATCAACATAAATTGTCACAGTTTAAATACTTGAAACTTCACAAACGTATTTACAAAACTACTTGCAAATCTGGAAGATTTTAACAGTGTTATAGGTTGTAAATCCATGCCTCTGTTTATTTGTCTTTCTTTGCTTATTTAGTTCACAGGATTAAATTCAGTGGAGGCTGTGTGCATGGTTTTGTTTTTTCTGTCGTACATTGTTATGTGTATTGTGTGTTTGCGCGCATGTGTGTATGTGTTATTGCTATTTAGATACAAATAGCTCAACTTCTGATGGATGCTTTCATCTTACTTTAGATTGTTGATATGCATGCACATCAATGTGTGACAGAGTGTGTGTGTGTGTGTGTGTGTGTGTGTGTGTGTGTGTGTGTGTGTGTGTGTGTGTGTGTGTGTGTGTGTGTGTGTGTGTGTGTGTGTGTGTGTGTGTGTGTGTGTGTGTGTGTGAGTGAGAGAGAATGTGTGTTGTGTGTGTGATAGGGTGTGTGCACTAGTATGTGTGCTTGTGTTCATTAGTTTGTGTGTGTGTATGAGTATGCACGTTGCACTGCAGAATCACTTTAAATCCAATTCCATTTTGAGGCACACACACGACATCTCGGTTCATGAAAATTTTCTTCTAGACTTCCATGGCTTCCTTTGATGCCGGCGTTTTCACACATCTGGGTAACCCCAATTACTCTTTTTTTTTATACCGTATTCTTTAACAGTTTTTCCGCCGTTAATTATCGATGGAAAGGGAAGAAGAAATGAAGGGAAGATGTTTAAAGATGTAAAAGAGACCAAAGGAGAAAGTTCAATGCATAACGCCTGTAGATAACATGGATTCTCATGCAACACATGGCTTACTTTCCCGCTCAAGGCTTACGATGGATGCTGCTAAAGTGTTACAAGAGCCCATCCCTCGGCTCCTATTAGGCGTCCCCTTGATCATGTGACGTATGTTTTTAATCATGTGACCGGAACAGACGTGTTGCCGTGATAGCCACCGATTCCTTCGACATCAAAAAACAACCCAGGCTGGTGTGAGTGTGCCTTCCCCAGGTGACATGAAATTACAAGCTGAGACGTTTTAGATAGTATTTAATAACTGCCGGCGAGTTGAGGAAGGGGAATTGGAATGAGTGGTAGCGTTAGCAACGCGTCTGGAGGATGTGATTAACTATTGCGTGATGCCGGTTATTTTCATTTACCCCCGCCGCAGTTCCGGGAGCAAGTCTTACACTTACTGATTGCTGTAATAAGACACAAATGTATAAGACGTCCTCCGATCCTATATCAAACCAGGTGCTTCCGCAGCAGCCAATGGGATTCGATGAGGAAATTGAGCTATTATTTGAGCAATTATTGTAATATGATTTGATGGTGACTTATTGATGAGAAGTCTAAGGCTGAATCCGAATACTTAGTACATACTATTTCTGTTCAGTGTCTACTACTTGACGGGACTACACTTGACAGTGTAGTACGGTCAACAGCTTATGCGTAGAACGCTTCCGAACATCGCCAAAACTCCACCGGATGTTTGGAAATTATATCTATGTTTGAATGGACGGGAATATTTTACAATGGTTTGGGTTTTAAGTCGTTTTTCGTTGGTTTCGTTGTATAACTTTAACTTTATTATATTTTCATCATCATAAACATAGTTTTTCTTATGGTGGTAAAATGAGAAGTGAGATCCTACCTTTAATATAAATACATTTAAAATAAGTAGTATTTCTTGTTCAGAGTGATAAAACCTGATGATTAACTGTGTGTGTGTGTGTGTGGGGGGGGGGGGGGGGGTATGGGTGTGTCTGTGTGTGTGTGTGTGATTGTGTTCTTATTTATGGTGTTTGCAGACAACCAGCCCATTTAAGTCTTGTGCATAATGTGTTACACACAAGACATTGCTTTTACTTTCTCTCTGTTTTGCCTCTAATGTTGTAGAGCAAATCCAACCCCACTTAGGTAGTAGAGATTTTTTTCCACCATTTGCATGTCAATTAGGTTGAATTTAGAATAATCGGGCTATGCTAATTTTGAATGTGTGCACGTACGTGTATGCGTTTGTGTGTGTGTGCATGCGTGTGTTTGTGTGTATGTGTGTACGTGCTTTAGCGGTTGTGTTAAGGAATTAGCTAGCAGTTAGCGTTAGTGTTTTTCTAAGCCGAACAGGCATTAAAACGCGGGAATGTTTTGAACACATTCTCAAGTTGTTAATAAGAGCCCTAAACACGATGAAAGCTGTTATATGGTTCTACTTAATACATCCATTAGGAGCAACGGTTAACTTGCTCATGCTAGGCTGTGATGGCGAAACATGTTGAACATTATATTATTCAACTTCATATAGAGTTGTTCAAAAATTAAAGGTTTGAGCATGGGCTGGCTACCATACTGGCTACAGGCATAGGGCACACAGGCGGTCGCAAAGGGCGAACCACTTTATGGTGGGTGCTAGGTGCCCTCAAAAATATTATTTAAAAATTATAATAATTTAAAATTAAATAAAAGAAAAAATCCCCGGCAGCACTTCCTCATTTTATGCCTTTAGAATTAACAAATGAAATGAAGAAAGAAATTTAGAACCACACTGGGCAATGAAAGTGGGGAGGATGGGGTTACTGTTTGCTGCCAACCACAACAAGTCAGAGTCGTAAGAAGTGCCAGTGATTGGTGACCGACTGACCGATCGCGGAGTTCACAAAGTTTTCCACAATGGAAATGTTCCAAGCCTTCAGGTGCGCAATTACAAAACAGAAAAGAGGAACAGGGAAGAAAAGCCCAACATAGTCCCCGGCCGCTGGACAAGGAACATCTGATGCCCACCATGGAACAAAGCAGCCTTTTCAATGGGTAGGCCTATTGTTGAAGTACAAAATATTTGCTGTGAAGAGGACTGTCTTTTTCAATAATTGTGTCAAACCTGCACTATACCTTTTCATTGAAAAATATAGCCTAATATAAAAAAGTGTACAAAGTTGTCTTGTTTGAAGAATAGATATTTAACTTATCGCTTTTTCTCTCCCTGTTTAATGCCAAAGTTATGCTATGGAGCTTTAATCTTGCATTTTTTAAGTTATTAGTTTTTTGAGAAGTAATACATTTATTAAAATTAAAAATATATTTTTGTATTGAAAATATTTAGATGTTTTTTGGCCTATTTACTGTATAAGACCTATATAGACCTTATCACCTAAAGTTTTGATCTTTTTGCTAAATTGTGATTTAGCATGCCATTGGCATGGGGGGGCATGGCATCAATATGATGGCATGGCATTAACATGGCATCAGCATGGCATCAATATGAAGCCTGCAATGAAAAAGAAGCCTTGAAAAAGAGACAAAGAATTATCTAGCTGCATGACTAGCCAATCAATGCACTTGTCAATGACCGTGGAAGCAAGAAACGCATTGAACGCCATTTGAAATCATCCGCTAGTCCCAGGTTGCCAAGGTGATGACCTGAGGACCCGCCCCCTTCTTCCTATTGGCCACCATCAGCCAGACAGCTGAGAAAAGATGCCGTCGTCATTGTCACGGTTCGCCGTTAGAATTTGAAGCTTGCAACTAAATCGACCTTAAATACATTATTGCCAATATTAATGTCTGGATGAACATAAAACATCCAACCTAAGGTTCCGTCGTGCTCGCCCTGCATTATCCTCCTTCAATAATCTTTTGTTTATTTATTTATTTGTTTTTCCCGCTCTCCCGACCGGAAAAAACCCCCGACCGCTGTGCACAACATTGGTTGCCCGACAACAATCCATTAGCAACCACAGGTAGCGATTCATTGTAGACGTAGTAGAGGTGCCAGGTCGGGCGGAAATGATCAATCACTTCGCCAAACGATGCGCAATAGCGTGTAGGGGAGAACCCCTGCTGGCTCTGCTTTTGGTATTTGCCGGCGAGTAGAAAATTGGGTAATAACTTCAGCATACCAATTTTCACTTCACTTTCAAGATCTATAAACACACACACGGAGGCGGCGGTGATCGTTTTTTTCTTTTGGACGAAACCGTTGGCGTTGGTGACGGCGGCGGCGGCGGCGGCGGCGTCTGTTTCTACCTGTTAGACATTACACCGTGCCTCACCGTTGATGGTTATCCTAACTATCAGGCCCTTGGCTCACTAGAGAGGAGGCAGCGATGAAAGGAAGGCGCGCACCGGCGGGGCGGGTTCGACCAGAGGGGGACAAATGATCCCGTTGGTAGAACAGGACAGAACAGAGGATGAAGAGAGAGGAGGTGAGGAAGACGGGGAGAGAGGGAGGGGGGAGGAGGGCCCACAGACGGAGCGTTTCCCCTTTTATCTGCCTCTGCCGACTTAAATGCTATAACCAGTTTGGATGTTTCTCTCTCTTTCATGTACACGCACAGACACACACACACACACACACACACACACACAGAGACATAGACACACACATGCAGACACTGACACACACACCGCACACACACTGAACCGAGTTATGAACACACGGGAGATGGAAAAAGAACAAGGACACACACACACGTTGAGGAATAGCACAGTTAAGAGTTCTTCTAACAGGAAGAGATAGAGAACAGTGTGGAAGCACAAGGGGGAAGAACGTGGAGAAGGGAAATCAAAGGGAAGAAAGAGAAAACAGGTGAAACTAGGAGATGAATCATGCTCCCGGAGACTTTTATCAGCCTGATGCACATGGTCTTTGTGTGTGTGTGTGTGTGTGTGTGTGTCTGTGGGTGTGTGTGTGTGTGTGTGTGTGCATCTGGCTCAGGTGTGTGTGGGCTCACTGTGTGTGTGGGTGTTTGAATGTGTGTGTGCGCGGGTTTGTGTGTGTATGTGCGCGGGTGCATCTGTGTGTGTGTCTGTATGTCTCTGTCTGTGTGTGTGGGGGGGGGTTTCTTTCTATTTGTGTCTTTATCACGCTTGCACCAGTCTCTTTGTTATTTCTAACTCACCTTCTCTTTCTCTTGCAGACAGCTCTTGTTCCATCCAAGCAGGAACTTCTAATGGGCTGTTTGTATTACGTGTAAGAAATCGGACAGGAGTAGTCGATAGTGTGTCCTAAGGGTGTACCTTATGTATGTGAATGCCCTTTAACTCAAATGCACAAATGTGACACAAATGTTACAAAAGAAAGAAACGGTGGAAAAAACGTAGTTATTTTATAGCTAAAATATCCATTGATGGCTTCATGCATTTTTTCTTCAACAGTTCTGAAAAGGTCACACCGCCTCTGAAAATGTATGTTCTTACAGCTTTTTAATCCGCCTGTAATATTGTAATTTTACCGTCATCTCGAATGATTTGTATCATCTTTTTGCCAATGAGGGAAACCTGAAACTATAGTTTCAGGTTCCCTTCAAGGCTCCAAGAAAGACAGGGCTTTGTTTAAGCCTACATCCTTCACAGCTTCCCTAATTAGGACAGTGGATCTGGGTAACGGTTTTACTCCAAACCGAAGGATGAGCCAAAATGTTAAGTTAGTTCTCCGATGGCCAGGCCGTTGGACAACACTGTGTGTGTGTGTGTGTGTGTGTGGGGGGGGGGGCTCGATCACTTACCTCTCGAGGAGACGAGCACTAACAGTTAGTGGCCGAGCAAGCCGAAAGGAGGAGTAGGCAAATGAGACTCTAGAGCTGCTTCGGTATCATTAAAGGAAACGTTGGTCGTAGAATTCAGACTCGCCTTTTGTATTTGAATTTGAAATAATCTCCAAAAGCACTTCCTGTGTTAGAATCACTGACTTACCTTCCGTCCAGAGACTCTTTTATTGGCTGTTTAAGACCGTTTTATGCTGGCCTATCTCTGCGTGGTGGGCCAGTTGGTGGAATGCTGATGAAGTAAATAGTGGATGGTGACACGTACACAGCACACATGCCGAGACTCCCATGCTCAGCAAACAAACACCTCAGCTACACTGTGGCATTTAAATGCTAATGCTGTTTAGATTGAACCCTCAATTGGTATTGAGGGACCTAATGTGTACTGATAAAATGTTCCCCCACACCACCACCACCACCACCACCACTAGCATCCCCTCCAAGTCTGTTGACTCTAGGCCGGCGGATTTAGGATGTTTCAGACACCAACGTTTGACCTTGCCTGCTTCAAATCCCTCTTCTCAGTTATGAGGGCTGGAAGCCGCCATAGTCTCGCTTCTTCTTCATCTTCTTCCACTGTCTTGTGTCCTCTCCATGATTTAGACATTTTCAGAGATGCCCTCCTGACCATCCAACTGTAAAGATGCTAATGTCCTTACCCCCCAGGCCTCCTTGAGCAAGATTACCTGACCTACCTACCCTTATCTTTTCATTAATTACATAAACACTGTGATCTTCAGTTAAAATGAAAGGCTACAGTTTAAGGGGGAACAATAGAGAAAAAATCGCTGCAGCTCAACACAAACATTTAAGGCAGCAAAAGTCTCAAAGGTAACAGGTAATGGGAGCACAGACGCTCCGATAGGCTCTTGACGGTTAATGACAATGCATTAAGTACAGCACACAGCCCTCACACTGATCTGTGTTATAGTGTAGTGGCTAGGATACCTGCTTCCATCCCCAATGCCCTGCAGTCTACCTGGAAGTACTGCTACCCTCGAGCAAGGTGTTCTAACCTACCTACCTACCTGCCTCTTGTGGGCATGTATCTAAATCGACCGTATGTCACTTTGGATGACTCGATGTACCACATCGAGGAGGTACAAGTGAAAAGGTCAGCCGAGAGCATTGATGGCTGGAACCATCTGTAGACATTCTCCATTGACTCCATCGCTACTCATGCCATGAGTCTGAATCCTAGAAAGGATGGCTTCACGAGTGATGGCTGGAGCCAGCACACCCCGGCACCAACAACCGTCCTAGATTATAATCATTCTCGACCTGGAGCGACACATTGTGACGCCTAGCGGAACATCTACCAAACCCTCTTGGACAAGGTACGTTATTCAGTGGCTTAGGGAATATTTCCCGCCCCGGTGTCTTTCAGGCTTCATGCGGTGTGTGTGTGTGTAGGTGTGTGTATTCCCGATTCTGTAGACTCCCGTCCTGTCGCGGGGAACAGTTGAAGCTAAGTCGCATGGCAACATTTTTTTAAGATACTCCAATCCCATTAAAGCACAAGGTATTGGTTATGCTATGATTGTTGTGCCTAAATTGTGAGTTGCTTTTGATGGAAGCATGTGCTAAATGACTAAATATAAATTATAAGTTTGTATGACTCCCATCGGTAAAAGCTGTTTCCAAATGCAACTGTTCCCTTATCATTTGTTGTCGTTGCAATTGCTTTTAATCACCCTCCTCATCATTAAACAAACTAGTTTGTTCCTTAGCGAGAGGGCCGGCCAACAGTGGCGTGGCGGCGTGCGGCTTTTAATACTTTTCTCAGTAGGAACATTGTGTCTCTACTCACCAGGACCTCATAATAATACACTGTAATTACACACACACACATATTAGGCACACACACAGCACACACAGACTGGCAGGCACGCAAGCACACACACCATACCCTCACGCAAGCACACAGGCACGCACGCATGCATGCAGGCACACACACACACACACACACACACACACACACACACACACACACACACACACACACACACACACACACACACACACACACACACACACACACACACACACACACACACACACACACACACACACACACACACACACACATGCATGCGGATGCCCCATAGAGGAGTGTGTGCGTGTGTGTTTATTGTTTCAACACTCTTTGCAGGGAATGCTGGGAGTAGTGTGTAGCATGGAGTCCAACGCAAGCACATCTCTATTTGATAGAAGGATTCATATATTGCTAGGATTCATATTTCCTCACAATGTGGTTGTTGTTATTTTTTGTCCAAAGCGACAGAATGAGTGAAGAATGAATGTTTATTTTAATATACAAAGCCACATTAAGTACCCTTCCTGGTAATAATAATGAGTGGGTTGTTTATGTAGTACTTTTCCAAACGGGTCAAAGTTTGGGTTCAATTATATAAACAAATAGCATGAACATGGAAACACAATGCTTTATTATCCTGGGTTTATGCCAAGGGTTCGTTTCCTGATGCACTTGTTAGCACAGTGAGCCTAAATTATTCTATTTGTATTCTACGATGGAGGACTTGTGTGGCTTACACTGCCAGTATTGGTCTGAAACATATGCTAAGCTGAGAGCAACAGTTTGTTGACAGCTGGTCCTCCTGCAAAGAGAAAAGAGCTAAACTCTCCACTACTCTGTCTTTGCTCCAGCTCACCTGCTGATCACTGGGTCTTTAGAACTCCAACCAACTCTTTTTCACAGCGAACAGGCCGGCCATTAGCAGGCCATGTGGTCACGTAGCTACTATTGGCTATTGTTGGTTTTCCACAAATTATTATCAAGCGACCTTGCATTTACATTCAGGTCATTTAGCAGATGCTTTAATCCAAAGCAATTTAAATCGTTTAATGCACACATTCACACCGACGGTGGAGACAAGCATGCAAGCGACAGCCAGCTCGTCGGGAGCAATTAGGGTGAGGTGTGTTGTTCAGGGACAGCTCGACACTCTAGGTAGGAGGAGCCAGGAATTGAACTAGCAACCTCCTGGTTAGCTCCTTGCGTCCACCGCAAGGCCCTGACGTGCGCCTCCAAAATGTTTTAACCTTGGGTCGAGGCGAAGCAGCAGCAAGGGCTGAGATTGGTCTGCTTACTAAAACCTAGCACCAAACCAGGTTCAAGACTGCGTCGAAGTGTCTGCGTGGTCATTGCGTTGCGTCGACGTGGAACCATAACTAAGCCTTAACAGGGGGGAAAATTACCGATGGGGGAGATGGAGGAAAATAAAATTAAAATAAAGAGAGGGGCACAGCCATCTCCAGCACTTACGAAGGATCCAGTGAGGGAGATGGTTGCAGACCCAGTGCAGTGAGGGTCACGTTGGGGCGGTCACAGTTCTACGTCCCCGCAGCAGAATCGGTAGCTGGCAAACAGTTGATCACGTTTTGCAATGGATGAGCAGGCAAAGGGGATGAAAGCGAAATACAGGCAGCAAAAAAACAAGTCGGGTCATGCCGTAGAGTAAAGTGAATGGAAATGTACAGAAAGTGCCTTCTGGATTTTGGAGAGTAATGCTCAATGATACACGGACCAAGAAATAGTCTGTCCCCAAATAGCAAGGATAAAGTCAACAAGATTTACATGCTGAATAAGTGTGTGTGTAAATGCAACCGATATTTTGGGATTAAAGGTTGATAGGATTTGTTTTGGAGAAAGAATCGTTTTTTTAGAATAGTCCTCTAACAAAACAATTGCCAATTAATGTAAAAATATACCAATATGTTAATACTAAAAAATATATAACATAAATCTATGACACAAATCTTAGTCTTTGTGTTAAATCAGGTGCTTGAGTCTGCATAATGAACAAAAATGTGAAAACAATGAACGCAATACTTTAGTGGTATTAATTATAGTATCGATCTTCAATAGATCTCAACTTATTTTTCAAACACGTAGGATCCTTGGTTTGTCTGGACATTTGATGCAGCGTTTAGATTATACGTGACTCTGTTGTGAGCCACTTAGTCTTTGTGCACATGACAACCACAGAAAGCAGAAACAAAAGCCCCCCACTAACCTTGTGTTCTGATGTCAGGCCACTCTGTCCACTTGTTGTTTAAAAAATCCCGCAGCACTTAGGACTTCTGCAGCAATATGGAGTGGATGCTATGATTGTCCTCGCCTTCATGATTTGAATAAAATTCTCAGCCCGGAATGGCGTGCGAAAAATGTAAAAAAACTGAAAGTAGTTTTTGATTATGATATGTTTCCAAAACACAAAGCGTGAGATGGAGGGGTTTTGGGTCTGGACTTTGGACAACAGAACTATAAATTGGTTCTGGGATTAGAGGCAAGGTGTCGGGCCTCAGACTGCAGATCCGATAGATGGGTGCATGCTGTCAGACATGATGTGTGCAGTGGGTTTCACCCACTCAAGCTCCGGGTCAGAGTTTGAACACACACCAAATCCACTGGCCAAGTCCTGCACACTATTTCCTCAGTGGTCCTTCTTTAAACACCCTTCTCTCTCTCTCCCTCGCTCGCCCTTTCCCCGTCTCTCACTCTCTTTACCTCTCTCTCTCTCTCTCTCTCTCTCTCTCTCTCTCTCTCTCTCTCTCTCTCTCTCTCTCTCTCTCTCTCTCTCTCTCTCTCTCTCTCTCTCTCTCTGTCCCTCCCTCTCTGTCTCTCTGTCTCTCTCTGTCCCTCCCTCTCTCTCTGTCTCTCTCTGTCCCTCCCTCTCTCTCCCTCTCTCTCTGTCTCTATCTGTCTCTCTCTCTCTGTCTCTCTCTCGCTCTCTCTATCCTCTTCTCCTTCACCCCTGTGTTTTTCTGCAGTCTGCAGTTCCTCTTCTTCTCTCGTCTCCTCTACTCGCCTCTCCTCTCTCATCTCCTTTCTCATGTCCCCTCAACTTTCCTCTTTCCTTTCCTATCCTTTCTCCATTCCTCTCCGCTCCTCTCTCCTTTCCTCTCTCCTCCTCTCTCCTATCCTCCCTCCTTTCCTCTCCACTCCTCTCCCCTCCTCTCTCCTATCCTCTCTCCTTGTCCCCTCTCCTATCTCCTCAGGATTGACTTACATCCTCTTCTCGTCACCGAAATTGCCTCCTCTCTCGCCATGGCAACAAAGTTTTTTTTTACCAGGTTGAATATCATTACTCAGTACGTGTGTGTGTGTGTGTGTGTGTGTATGTGCGCGTATGTGTGTGTTTACTAGTATTAGGTGCAGGTGTTTGTCTGTGTGTGTGTGTGTGTGTGTGTGTGTTTGCGCATATGTGTGTGTGTGTGTGTGTGTGTTTGTGTGCTTGGGTGTATGTTTTGACGTGTGTGCGTGGTTATGTGGGCGTATGTGTGTGTGTGTGTGTGTGTTTACTAGCATTCAGTGCGGGTGTTTATTTACGTGTATGTGTATGTCTGTTAGTCTGCGTGTGTTTGAGCGTGGGTGTTCGTGTGTGCGTGTGTGCCGCGTGGGCTGTGCGCGCCCCGTCCCCGAGATGAGATGAAGGCGCCCAGTGTTCTTTTGAAGCCGACATTCCGGCGTTAGCAGAGCAAGAGGAGGCGCGCCTCGGGTAAGTGTGTAGCGCGGAGCCACGGAGGAGAGGAGCGGAGAGGAGACGCAGACACCCGAGGGAGGGGGGCAGCAAGGAAGGAAACACTGAGGGGCGCGAGCCAGACACACACGTCTGGGCGTCTGAGAACGGAGAAGGCAGCGAAAGGGGGGGGGGGGGGGGGGGGGGGGGGGGAGGGGGAGAGGAGATGGAGAAAAGACACGAATGATGGAGGGAGATGTTGATGGGGGGGGGGGGGGGGGAGAGGAGATGGAGTAAAGACAGCAATGATGGAGAGAGATGTTGATGGAGGGGGAGAAAGAAGATGGGCCAATTAGCACTCCCGCTTTCTCACTCGTCTTTATTCTCCTGCATTCAGAGGTGGAGAATAGGGGGGCGGGGGGGGGGGGGGGGGGGGCTTTCTGCTGTACCCCTGTTGGCTTAATTCCTCTCTCTCTCTCACTCTTTCTCTCTTTCTCTCTCTCTCTCTCTCTCTCTCTCTCTCTCTCTCTCTCTCTCTCTCCCACATGTACTCTCTTTATCTCTCTCTCTCTCTCTCTCGCTCACTTACAGAGGTTCTCTCTTTGTGCCTCTGTGTGTCTCTCTCCCCCCCTCCCCCCCCCCCCCCCCGATGATCTGACAGCGGGCCGCATCCGTCCTTCAGCTCTGCTCCATTAGAAAAGCTTTCTTCCTCACGCTGCTTCACACAGACAACTCCGTCCGTTCCAGTCATCCATATATAAATGCATATAAATATATTTATATAAATATATATATATCTACCTTGGCAGGGGGAGGAGAACAAAAGCCCCCCAAAAACCATTTTATTTTCTCAAAGTCAAACAGTGTTTGACTACAACTGTCACTTCTCGCTCGCTTTAGCGCGAGTTTGCCTTCTGTGCCGCTGCCTTCAATGACGCGCGTCTTTCTCTTCTGTTCAGCGTTGAGCGCACCCAGCTTTCAGCCGTCTCTCACTCTTGTCCACCTTCCTTTGTCTCCCCCCCCCCCCCCCCCCCCCCCCTCACACCCCCACCCCCCCTCGTAGCTCTGGGTCCCATGACGGTTTAAGACCCTGAACCGGGGTTTAGTTCAAAGTGTGTTTTCCGTAATGTTCTTTGTGTGGAGGAGAACGGGCGGCTTTTAATCAGGGTTGTTCTTAAATAAGACAAAAATGCATCCATCCATCCAAAATATATTCTTGTTCCTGCCTAAATAACGGCAATTAATCATACATTAAGGGTTAATTATTTAGCAATTATTGTGTTTTCCATCTCAATTCGGATAAACATATATGGGTAAATACTTACGAACAGGAAAACAAACTAAACAAAATAATTACCCGCACATAGCCATTTACAATCCTTTCAACATACAAATACCATAGATTATATACAATTACATATCATTATGTATTTATATGCATAGGGCACATGTGTACATGCATACAATACACAATACAATGATACACTTTGATATAGGGGGATTACAAGTGCAGGACGAAAACCAGAACATCTTCCACTGTGTTTGTGCTTCGTGACATGTTTCATGTATGGTTTCACAATGTCTTGATCTGTAGTGCCACTGAGACTACACACGAACAAAGACATCCACACAAAATGTATTAAGCCGAGTAAGCCGATAATATACTTTGTGTATATAATACTCCAGCCCTAACATAAACCTTGTTCTGGAACATAAACACACTACACACACACACACCAACACACATACACACACACACACACGCACGCACACACACACACACACACACACACACACACACGCATGCACACACATGCACACACACACACACGCATGCACGCATGCACCTATACACGCACACACAC
>NC_079415.1:7199130-7201630 GCF_026213295.1 Gadus chalcogrammus
ACAGATGGCAATAAAGTTCAAACACGAACATGCAGAAGTCCAGCTGGAGTAGAAGAAATAAATGTAAATAAAGTGTTGGTGCGTGCAAATGCAAATTATGTTTTTCTTTAATTCTAAACTTCTTTGGAACTTTTAGGACCAGATACAGCATAGTGACAAAGTAATGCTATAGCGGATAGTACGCTTTACTTATATAGTTATACAGTATCATAGCAATTTAGTATGGTAATATATATACTCTATTGGGATAGTGTAATAATGTCAAACACATCTGACATCTCTTATCTTGTTGTCTTCAAGTTATTGCTTTGCACACAATGTAGGCCTAAAGTTTATTTAACGTTTGTTTTCAACTCTTTCAAAACTTTTCTTTTTCTTCATATCTCATTGTTTATGTTCATACATCTTTATATAGTTCCTTTTGTTAGTTTGTATAGTTAGTTCCTTTGGTTCCTACATTTTCCATAGACTTGATCGCTGTCCTCCACAATTGACAATAGACTTTTGTCAATATTCCCGTCGTTCTTATAAAACCCAAAGGACTTCCACACGTTTGATTTCGGACATGTTGTATTGTTCTATTTTTAATATTGCTGTTTTCCGCACGCTCACAACTCCAGAGGGTTGTTCCCTGCAAACATACACAAACATACGGATCCACCCACTTCCTTAAATTACATATTTTTCGATCGGTATGGAAACGGAATGAAATGAGTTGACAATTGCTGCGTTAATTTCAGGCTAAAGCTTCACTCAACCGATTCGCAACGTTTAAATCTGCGCATCAACCGATTCTTGGTCCTTTTAAATGGATTCAGGGGCCCACGTAACGATGTAGTTGCATCTGTGTTAATCCAACCGGTTACCGATTCGTATCGGTGAACCGTTATACCCCTAATATATATACATATATATTTATACATATACATAGTAAGATCAAATATTTATTTTTACGGATACATTGGAGTTTGCACGTATTTTTTTTATGAGCATGAAAGCGTGTGGTTGACTTTATGCTTCTGTTCGGTTGAATGCATTCGGGTATTTCAGGCGTACCCATGCGTGTGTGGGTGTGTTTGTGTGTGTGTGTCGTGTGTATGTGTGTGTATGCGTATCCGTGTGTCTGTGTGCGTGTGCGTGCTTTTGTTTGTGTGTGTGTCCGTGTGTATGTGTGTATATGGGTATCCGCGCTTGTGTGTTTTTGTGTGTGTGTGTCTGAATGTGTGTGAGCATGTGAATGGCTATCCGCGTGTGTGTGTGTGTGTGTGTGTGTGTGTTTGTCCATGTGTGTCCATGCGTATCAATGTGTGTGTTTGTGTGCCTATCCATGTGCATATGTGTGCACATATGTGTGCGTTTCCCATGTGTGCGTTTCCCCCTGTGTGTGTGTGTGTGTGTGTGTGTGTGTGTGTGTGTGTGTGTGTGTGTGTGTGTGTGTGTGTGTGTGTGTGTGTGTGTGTGTGTGTGTGTGTGTGTGTGTGTGTGTGTGCTCTCGTGCCCTCGGACCGGGGGCCTGTGGTTTACATAAGAGGGTCACTGCCGATATCAGCGTGCTCCGGACGTCCGGCCCCTAGCCCGCGGGCAGGGCTGCTGGGGGCCCCTCCCCCTGTCAGAGACTCCAGCGGAGCGTTGCCCTCTCCCACGAGGCCGTGGGGGGGGGGGGCCGGGGCAGTAGGGGAGACCGCCCGGCATGGGGTCGAGGGGAGAGGGAGGGTGAAGCTGCCCTTAGGGGAGGGATGGAGGGATGGAGGGGGGGGGGGGGCGAGGGTGTGGAGAGGGGACTGGGGGTGGGGGTGATATGGTTGTGGGGGGGTGGGGGGGGTTTGGGTGGGTGGGTTGGGAAAGGAGCTGGACTGGGGGGGGGGGGTGGGGGTGTAGCTACCCCGAGGGGAGGGGTCAGGGGGACGTGGGGGCTAGCGTGTGGAGAGGGCACCGGGGTGGGTGGGTGGGTTTGGAATGGAGGTGACCTCGGGAGGGGGGGGAGGGGAAAGGGTGGGTAGGGCTGTCGGATGGCAGGGGAGGGGGCAGTGGTGCGGGGGGGGGGGGGGGGGGGGGGGGGGGGGGTCTGGGTGAGGGACTATCGACGATGGGGACCTGTTGGGTGTCATGATAAGTGCGGGGGGTTAAGGGCTCCGGGTGAACGTTTAAAGGAGACGACTTAGGAAGTCGTCTCCTTTAAACGTTCACCCGGAGCCCTTAACCCCCCGCACTTATCATGACACCCAACCTCTTTATACTCCGACGTGTTGTTGACAGGACAGGACGTGAACGGTTAGAAAAAGGGGGAAAAAAAATCTCAAGGTGTTTGTTTTAGTCGCCGAGTCGTTGAGTCGCACCTCCTAAAACAAAGTGCTCAAGGTGGTGTCAAGAAAGCTGTTGAAACGGAGACAGACAGATGAACGCAGATAAAGGACGTATTTATCTGTGGATTTACACAAAATATGAGCCGTTGCTCTGCATTAGAGAGCAAACGCAGGAACCCTTGTTTATTTCTTTGTGG
>NC_079415.1:7206630-7219130 GCF_026213295.1 Gadus chalcogrammus
CTGCGCGTGATTCCCGGCGCATGACATACGTCACAACCAAACGTTAGCGATTGGTTATGGCAGATCCAGAGTGGCACTGGGCAGATCCAATCATTTTAAACTCCAACAGACACCCGCCTTCAAGTGAGTTAACGTTTGTCAATTGATTAGGTCCAGACTCTCTGTACAAATGAAATGAAATGAAGTGAAGTACGAGAGTCTGGTAGAACCAGGCTAGGACTGGGCCCCGGCCACGAGGGAACACCGCCTTTGGACCCCCCTCCAATGTACGCCTTGATGAAATTGAAAGCCGAATCGGTTAACCCATGAGAAAAAGATGGAAATAGGACTTTGATTCCGTTTTTATGTGTGGATTTGAAAGAATGTTTTGAAGGTTCGAGCGCACAGATTTGTTATGGCTGTCAAGGAGACCAAACAAAGAGTTTAGCATGTAGGAGAATGACAAGGTGCGACAGGGAAGTGTGAAATTAATCGATGGAAGAAGTGAGGCAGTTTGTTTAAGTCTATTTCTTCTCGGCCCTGTTTGATGATCAAAGATCGTTTCACCTTGCTGTTTGTTTCTCAGGTTTTTATTTCCTACCACTATTTCACCCCCGGCTTTCTCTGTGTCTCTCATTCGTGCTTGCTTTCGCCCTTTCATACCTGCATTCACGTCACTCCTTGCCCTGTCTGTGTGTGTGCGTTTGTGTGTGTTTGTGTGTGTGTGTGTGTGTGTGTGTGTGTGTAACGTGTTTCCTTGTGTGCGTTTGAGTCACCAAATATATGCTGATCTAAATCACATGTGCGTCATCGTCCTTGTATTCCTGCCACACAAATAATGAAGCACCCATCATTAATTCAGTGGAATGAGTGTTGAACTTTAAATATTTAAAAAGATGTGTTCACAAACACACAACTCAAATGCACACATGACCATCAGGGAGCCACACGAGTACCGTTGGGAATTTTATTGAAATCTCCAGACACATAATTCAGTTACATTCTGTAGCACTTTAAACTTCAAAACAAATATGCCAGCAAATTGAAACAATCTTCCCTTGTTATAAATGTCTATATATATGTATATCAGTATATATATATATATATTATTTATTTTCTTCTTACCACTGGGGTAATTGTTTCCCGCCTTCATTAGCTTGTTTCCGTTTCTTTTCTTTCGTATGGTTTCGAGAAACAGCCGTTAAAGTACGCATTACAACAGGGACATGTGATCCACGACTCTCAAGGTCATCCACGCAGCAACAGCCCAGAAGGGAGTCTGTCAGCCCAGAAGGAACGCTTGTGTGTTCACCTCATTCAGTAACAGGCCATGGCAGGTCATCTTAATCTAGAACCTTCTCCAACCTTCTCGAACATTCTAGAACCGCCCGTCAAACATAGAAAATAATCCAGAGGCTGGATACACCAGAACGCACGAAGAACACACGCACACACACACACACACACACACATGTTGAACACAATGAACACGCACGCACACATTCACACACACACACACACACACACACACACACACACACACACACACACACACACACACACACACACACACACACACACACACACACACACACACAGACACACACACACACTCACACACACACACCCACACACACACACACACACACACACAGACACACACACACACACACACACACACATACATACACAAACTCACTCTTGCCTGCACACAAACACACACACACACACACGTTTAACACACACACTACCAAGCCCACGTAAATGACTGTTGTGCGAAATATACACTCTCCATTTAAATTACATTAGATTTACATGTTTCTTCATACTTCACAAAAACACATTTTGTACAATATGTTTACAACAAAATGGAGGAGTCGATGACCAGCAAAAGAGCCCACTAGAGAAAAGCATGTGGTGCAGGAAACCCTGTCTACCAACCAGATCCAAAAGGAGATTTCTATGCACGTATGTCTGTGTATGTATCTGTTTGTGTGTGCATGTTCTTAGTGTGTGCACTGTACCTAATTTGTGACTACAGCAACAGAGAGAGAGAGAGTGAGCAAGAGAGAGAGAGAGCGAGAGTTAGCCAAATGATTCAGAACTAAGTGAATTTGAGTAGCTCTGTGATCCATCCATCGGTCTATCCGTCTGTCTACCTCTGTCTGTCTGTCTGCCTGTCTGTCTGCCCCCATCACCACCAACTCTGTCTGCTCTCCTCCCCAGCTATCTGGCTTGCCACACTGCTACAGAGGTGATCTGCTGATCGGGGAGGCTTGCTTGTTCGCAGGCACACCATCATGTCACCGCATCGCAGTGTCTGTGGTGCATCTGAATACGACCGAAGGAAAAACACAATACAAATAAAAAGATCAACGCGCCGTGGGGGAAACACAGCCTAAATGGAGTCGCGCAGAGCAAACAATCGCTTCAGACCCTGCACTGCGGAAACCCTGTGTCACAGCTGTGTGACAAAGACATCTCTCTCCGGTGTCCTTTATTTACCCTTCATGTGCATGTGCACTCGCACGTGCGCGTGCATTTTCGAACACACAGACACACAAACACACACAAGCAGTCCGTAGTCTTAGTCTTCTGTTACGATCTCTCTGTCCACTGCCGGAGGAAAAACCCATCCCGGCAGTACAGTTCCCAGTCTTTGTTTGTGTGTTTGGTGCGTCGACCTCTTTCTTCAGGCAGTGGAGGATATGATGTCACAAGACATCCTGAGGGGCGCGAAGTCAGCTCTTGCCGCAATCCAGCCGGGGTCCCACGATAAATCGGTGTTTGTTTCTTGGTTTGTGTGTGTCGGTCGGTTTGTTTGTTTGTTGTTGGTGTGGTGACGGTGGTTTTGGTTTGGTTGGTGTGGTGGATGTTGTTGTTGTTTTTGTTGTGTGTTTTGTTTTAACTGCGGTCGTGATCCTCTCAGTACAGGACCCTGAGCAGGAACTCGGCCAGGATGGATACGCCCACCGTGACACAGAGGCTGCGCTGTGATTGGTCGCCGCCGCCGCCGCTCTCCGCCTCGTCCCGGTTCCGAGACTCTATGGAGCCCTGGGAAGGGGGGAACGATAGAAGAGGAGGAAGACGAGGAGATGACGAATGACAGATGACAGGAGCAGAATGGAAGCGAGAGTGGGAGGGGGAGAGAAAGGTAGAGAGAGATAGAGAGAGGGGGGAGACGGGGGGGAGGGAGAAGAAGAGAGAGAGGAACCGTTGGAGAGAGGATAGCGAGAGAGAGTGAAAGAGGAAGGGAGAGAGAGAGAGAGAGAAAAAGAGCGATAGAGGAGAAAGGGAACGAGGGAAAGATAAAGCAGGAGGAGAGAACAAGGGAGAGAGATGAAAAAGAAAAGGAAGGATGAAAAGGTGGAGAGAGGATAAATAGTTTGTCATCGTCGGTATTATCAAATAGAGTTTACATATTTGATATATTCACATATTTCTCCTCTTGTTTGTTCCCATGAGAAGGGTTCAGAACAGACAAAGACATCAGGAGATGTCTTTGTCTGTTCTGAGACAAAACAAAACATTTACCAAATTGTAAATGAATGGAATCCCTTCTCAAGGTGGAGAACGTCATCAAAGGAGGGCTGTGTGAATACTACAATGTTTTATTACTTATTTCTCACAATTTGACAGTGGTTACTAAAACCAGGAGCTTACAAACAAGGCCACGGGATCACAGAGCCAATATATGCACTTTATATGCACTTTCCCCTTCTAATTCGTTATTCTGTTTGTTCTAGCGTGTTGCGGTGACTGCGACTGGATGCCTAGACTCTCCTTATGGTTATCCAGCACCCCATCATCGATTTCAAATGTTTTGCCTGTTAATGTGTATGTAGGTATGTATGTCAATTATGGCAACCAGTGCACTCCTGACCCTCCCTGGAAGGAGGGGTCCCCCACTCTGCGTTCCTCCTCAAGGTTTCTTCCTTGCTGATTAAGGGAGTTCTTTCCTGCCCTCTTGGTTGGCTTGGGTTAGTCATAAATATTTGGCCTCTGAAGCCCTTTGAGACAGCAATGGTGATCATATTGAATTGAGTTGCATTGAATGGGGCCACAGGGCCAGCTCGATCCTCACCTCCTCGCAGTCAAAGTCGTCGGAGGGAATGCATTTCCGTCCACTGTCCTGCGTCGACCAATCGGATGACAAGAAACAAAAACAGCACGTTAAAACACAAAACAGCAATGTCTCGGCAAAGTGTGACCTGAGTGGTTGAGAGTCCAACGGGGGCTCGACGCTGCGGTAGGGCCGGGATGGGAGGCGGTGTTAATTGGCTCCTGGAGGATATGATTGGCCCTAACGGAAGTACCTCGTTAAGGAGAGGACGCGTCATCAGTGGTGTCGTTATCGACGGAAACATTACAAGCTCGGACTTGGTGATGCAATCACGGAGAAACCACTTGATCCAGGGGGAGGTGGAGGTGTCTGATTACAATGTGACACCAAACGTGTAAATAAGGGTCCTATTTGTTTCCACGGCTTTGCTGAATATCTGGCCGTTGAATGTGTGAATATAGGCCTTTATGTTTTGTGTTTGAACTCGTGCGCATCGTCGAGCAGGTAACTGAACCAATCAAAGCGTTCAAAAAGTAAGAAGAGAAAAGAAACGAGGAGTGGATTTAAAAAAATAGACGTCAGCAAAGACTTAAGTGTGTGTGTCGCCACAGCCCTGTGTATGATGTTACATTGTGGCCCTGGGGAAAAAGCATGCATACACAGTATATATACACACGCACACACAAGTTTAATCTTTGACTGTGAAGCCAAATGAATTCCAGGTGAGTAAACAATAAAGATGTCCACTATATATAATATATAGATGTTTATACATTGTTCGTGCCTTGCAGGATACATTCATCAAACCATACATAAGTTGAGAGAAGGCAGCGCCACAGACCTATGTACGTGGCAGTGATGTATAGAGAAACAGCTTCAGGCTACGATTTGGAATGACTGTAATTACCCTGACAATAGAGCGCATCGGGCAGCAGGGCCATCGCACCATGGCAACATCTATTAATATACATACAAAGGCACATGCGTATGTATGCATGCATACACACACACACACACACACACACACACACACACACACACACACACACACACACACACAGACACAGACACAGACACAGACACAGACACACACACACACACACACACACACACACACACACACACACACACACACTTGTGATTGTTGGTCTTCCCATTTATCACTGTCGGCCATCATCTTTCTCGTCAGCATCTCATTAGGCAATCTCCTCTCGCTGTCGAGCTAGATGAGCCTATCGGATCCGAGCACTCGACCGGCAATAAACTCTTTTGACACGCACCCAATCATCGCAAATAAATTGAGTCTGGAAAGTAGGGGATTTTAGAAATATGTTAAGGTAAAATGTACATTTTATGTAAATGCCAGGACAGTAGTTTGCAGGTAGTACACAATAACACACGTGAACAAACACACACACAAATATACATGATTCACATACAACAGTACATACATCCACCCATGAAATCACCCTCACACACACTCACACACACACACACACACACACACACACACACACAAACACACACACACACACACACACACACACACACACACACACACACACACACACACACACACACACACACACACACACACACACACACACACACGGTCCGTTATCATACGGTTATCATACAGTGACTGAGTTCAGGAAGGAACCGCTTCACTTAGCGTTTCTTTTTAGCTTAGCGTGGCTAGTGGGGAAACAAACACTTTAGAATACGCTAATGGCTCTAGAAGCTATAATAGCCTAGCATCTTTGTGAGTAAAAAGGATTGCACATTCTGCTTCCAGGAGACCCTGTCATTACCTGGCAGCCATCCATTTGTGGGTAAGGAACTGCTCAAATTATGTTATAGAACAACCCTACCCCTATCAGCCTTAACCCTATCCAACCCGAGGCCCAGCCAAAAGAGACACTTTGTCCCTGACTTCAGCAGACCTCACACACCTGTGCGGCCCCTTGTGTTGGCTCACAATATTGAACTTCTTCCTTCGATGCCCCATCACAATCTTCTCTGTTTTTGCAGTGTGCAATGTGTAATGTGACTATCTCAAGTAGTATAGTAAGAACACAAAAAAAAAAAAAAAAAAAAATGAATAAATCATGCATGTTTAATCTTTTGGGCGAGACAAGGGAACACATACCTTGCCCCTGAAGGCCGTCGTGTGAAACTGTTTGTGTAGCATCTCGTGGCCATTTTAGTTCTCGTCACAGCGCTTGTGTGCGCAAGAGTGTAGAAAGTTGGCTGGATAACCCCTTATTCCGGTCAAATCCATAACTACATTGAATTATTAATTGACTAGACCTCTTCCATAATGTATAGCTCTATATAATGGCTCTTAACCCCTCAGCTGCAACCCCCCTCTCCCCTTACATAATAGATTACCTAATCAGGAATTCGACACGACAGGGATAAGCTTCATAGAGGTGGGGGATCAGTTTCAAAATGGCTTACGTACATTTTCCCGTTCATGTCTGTGTACAAACCGCCCGGTTGGGCAGACTTTTCACCGAAAACGACATGTTTATTTCTTAAAAGGGCCCGGCTCACATGAGAATGCTCAAAGCTTGAACTATTCCTCATCTGCTCGCGCTCGATTTCAGTGCTTTCAAACGAAGAGTATGAAAACGTTTCCCTTCCATCAACTTGGATGGAAGGGAATATCGTTTTGTGATCTCATTGAGGCTTTCTCTAGAACTTCCGAATAAAATTCGTTCCGAAGTTCTATGTTGCAGGGTTGACTTCTCTGGGCTTTGGCCTACATTTGAAGGAGCTCAGCAATGTTTGAACGGTCGTGTCGTGGTAAGGGCAAAGGTGTAGGCCGGGCTGTTATGTCCCTCTTAAATGCCATCGGAGCACTTGTGCAAAAGAAAAAGTGCAAAAAAAACAACAGGTAAATGTCAGCAACAGTTTATTTCTACGTTTATGGTCGTTACAAAACCATTACCCTTTTTTTTAACTCCTTTAGTCTTAAAGGTTACAGGAGGCCACCTCAGAATGTCTACTTTTGTGCAGAAGACAGAATTGTGTTTGGGCGAGACAAGCAAAGAATTTGGAGGTGGGTGAATCGATTTACATAAAGTTTTTTTCAGAGAATGTGAGGCTGACAAAACTGACGTCTGTGGTTTCAAAGAAGTCAAGGTGTAATACTGGAACGACCTCACGGCGTTGCCAAGTCTCAAAAGTATTCTGAGATGGCGTGATCGAAACACCCTTCGTCTCTTGTATCCCTTCAGTGGCAGACATCTCAGAAGTGGATAAAGACGAATGCCAGGGAGGATTTAATCAAAAGCGTCTCAACAGAGAGAGCTACTACCCTTTGGCGTTGTTTGCTGAGCGTTGACGTTAAACTATTAAGAGTTATCCATATTCAAAGGCATAGTCCATGTCACGGCACAGGATTGAGAATTGTACGGTATAGACATCAACGTGAAAGGACCCACTCACCTGCAAGTTAGCACAAGTGGAGAACATGCAAGCGCTGTCTATTGGTTGGAGCGCGTTGCCATGGAGAGAAGGGCCAGGCTTGGCGAGGATCGGCGGCTGGGCGGGGGGAAGGAACGTGGGCAAGGGTTCCGTGACAGGAAGTGGTGCCTCCGAGCCATAGCCAAACGCGCGTATTGCGTTTCCTGTGAGGGGAAAAAGAGGCATAGACAGGACGGGTGAAAGGTCATCTTCTCATTGGCCTGGTTATTTATATGGAACCACAGGAGGAAAACGTACATTACGGGTACATTACCGGTACATTAACCTGCCTAAAAAATACATTCTGCAAGAGAAATAACAGTTCACGTTCACGTTCATTTCGCAGGTAGGCGCACTGGTGAGGGCACAAACGTCATCTTTTCCAATTTCCCATTTTCTCCATTTTGTTCACTGATGTTTTTTATCTTCTCACACACACACAAACACACACACACACACACACACACACACACACACACACACACACACACACACACACACACACACACACACACACACACACACACACACACACACACACACACACACACACAAACACCCACCCACTCCCCCCCCCCCCCCCCACACACACAGACACACACCACTTCACTGCTAAATGTCACAGGTACATTCTCACCGACACACACACACACACACACACAGGCACATGCACATACACCCTTAATAAGCGCGACTCACTGAGGCAGGAGTTATGTGTGAAGTCCCGATGGAAGGCATCACAGTCGCGCTCATGATTGCCCGTGCCTCTGCAGGTGCACCAGAGGCTGATGGTGATGTTGGTGGGGCTGTTGTCGCTGTAGTTCGGCGTCACGTCGGAGCCTGGGCCCGATGGGGAACGGAAGAGTGAATAAAAAGGGGAAGAGAAAAAGAAAGCGCGATGACTTAATTCAGAATGGGGGGCTCTTAATGACGAGGAAGGAATAAGAATCAGGAGAGAGGGATTCTCTGGGGTCCCTGAGGAGAGGTGCTTTGACTGCTCTCGGGATCATTCCGAAAGCAATATTCTGCCGAGGAGTAAAGCGAAAGAAGCCCCCCTAGAGTGCGGTGGACTTCTGCGAGCTTGATGGAAGCCAGCAGGGCACTCATCAATCAATACTCATCATAAACCCATCTCCAGGAAAAAAAACCTGATCCCACAAACGTCAATAATAATCATAGGGACAATACAACAAAGCAAGGCTGAGCAAATAAACGTAAAAAAATAATAGGATATATGATAAAAAAATATTAGAAGTATATTCATTATTATTATTATTATTAATGCTGATTTTTATCAATGAAGCCAAGTCAAATGTAAGCTGTCATCACTTGCATTCAGACCCAATCGTGTACTTTGGCAAAAACATTGTTTTGATTCTGATAGCTCGCATGCTGCGGGTAAACTCTATTCATTAGATTAGATTAATTTTCCAATTAGTTAACCTACCAATGGGTTCAATGAGTTCCACTCACCAATGAGGCCAACATAGGCCATGAGGCAGCCATGGTAGTTATCCTGCGGGCACCCCGTCACGGTGTGAGGAGTCACCTGGCAGTTCATGTGGTAGTCAGCCAGTCTGGACCTAAAGCAACGCAGAGACACACCATACATATCATTGTGTCACCATAACAAAACCACACAACGTGCACAGTGGAATCCTCAACCACCAAATCACCTAGCGGCCAAATTTTGGCGCTAAACGCCAGCATCTAGATTTTAAAAACAAAGAGCAATGCCGGTCGCACACCAGATGAGCCAAGGAGGGCCCCCACACACACACCGGGAAGATTGGATCTTGGGTGTTGTTCTGTTTGCTATAATGGGTGCTGGTGGGTGGCACTGCGTGGTGCCAGGGTTTTCAGCAGAGCTGGAAGTTCTATCAGGCCGACAAGTGCTGCCATTGAAGATAATGGCTTCGGATTCATAGAACACACAGCGTGTCTGGTTCGAGACCGGCTAAAGGCCCAAAGGGCAGCCAAAGTGATGCAATCAAACCATTTCGGAGTTCTTCAGGGCTTCCGGGAGAAACTGTCGAGAGTGGTGATGGGAGTGAAGTTGTGAAGGGATTGGCAGTGGAGAACAGTGTCGTCCATCGCCACCCGAGTGGCTGCCACACGCCACTTGGCAGGTGATCATTTGACATGAGCGTTTGGCACCCAAGCGATGACGTGTCTGTCGGTGAAAGACTGTGTAATCGGATGAGATAACAACTGCTATGAATGACGTCTTGAATGCTATTGAATCGCGTGACTGCATCACCGTTTTGGAAGGAGAGCATGAGTCATACAAGTCTGGTGTTTGGGATTAAGTCTGAGTCATTGCCATGTAAAGATCTGTCGTAGCTCTATAATCCCAAGGCAGGTATAGCAATGATGGATCATTATGAAGAGGTTTTTTTAAAAATCGGGATGGTTTCTTGTGCATTATCTCATGGCTACTGAATTGTCCAGGGATAGGACAAGAGTGATGAGGATCCATGTCATTTCCTCAAGAAAAAAGCCATAAACAGCATGCTCCAAAGCATGAAACCCGATGTTTGTAAAACAACGCTCATCGGAAGAGAGATTCCAACGTTTTTTAAGACAAGCTTAGTTAGGGGCAAAGTTGGGACCTCCCCTGGTCAGTATGACCAGTATGACCTCCCCTGGTCAGTATGACCAGTATGACCTCCCCTGGTCAGTATGACCAGTATGACCTCCCCTGGTCAGTATGACCAGTATGACCTCCCCTGGTCAGTATGACCCGGGGGAGAGGGGATGTTGCTGATGTCACAGCCCTCACAATTCCCATGAATCATTTTCAATTCATTGATCTGATTCATATGTATATGAATGTATGCATATGCACGCATTGACCTATTTTAGTCGATTTATTTTCAGTGCTTCCTCTCCCAAATCAAACCGACCACAAATTACCTTCTATTGCATTCACAAGGAAGATATCCTAAATTCCAGACAAACTCACCCACACACACATTTGTACATCATCCGCAGCTACAGGCAATTTTGTTTCTTTAATTACGGAAACCTGCATGTCTTTAGAGTACAGATAAATACCTGGAAGAGAGCAGCATTAACACAGGGAGGACATAAACCGTTGTTTAAACGTTTTAATTATGATTACGTTCTATTATGTTTTGAATATATATATACTTTTTTATATCTACATATGTTGTGACTTGCATAGTGTCAAAAAAGTGTTCATGAATCAGTTGTGGTGGTTAACGGTCTCATGTTAACCATGTGGATTGAGGTACAGAAGGGTAGGTTGGTGTAGCGGTGAGACTGTTTGAGTCTTAGCAGAAAGGTTCCGGGTTCAATCCCCAACGTCTTCAGTCTACCTGTAGCAAGACGTCTGACCGCTATCTGCTAATTAACTAAAACACAATCTTTGTCTTCAGCTTTGGATGAAAACAACTAGCTAAATGACCAAAGACCATGTTAAGACATGACTTAGTACTAAAACCAATCAAAACATCAGAAAACAAAGCCTTAAATGAAACCTCTCTGGCAGCGGACGTGCATGTATTTATGTACTGATGAGCACCCGGCCTCTATCGCTGCAGGCACATCTGTTTGAGCACACGAGACGATACACTTCACTGACTCCTGTGCCATAGACCCCCTTTCATGGCAAATATTCTCATTTGTACCGTGATATGAACATTAACGAACCGGGACCCCATACCGAGATCCCCAGGTAGCATTCCATGAGGTAGCCCTCTTTCGACGATAGCGAGCACTGTGTTTAGAAGTGTGCTCATAGGACGGACAGAAACGCTGTCGATGAAGAGGAAGGTCAGCCAATAGCCTTCACGTTTCAACACACATCAAGTGTGTGAATTGTGTGATGCTCTGTCCACCAAACAAAAGGATGAAAGCACAGACTGGACTACTTGTCAATTAAAGGTCAGCTCATGTGATTTATAAGTGCTAGACAGCTCTTTCACTACGCAAAGTCTAGGGCACTTTTGAATCAAACGAAGAAAAACAACAACAATCAACCTATTTAAATTGTTTGCAAAGAAATATATTATTTTAAAGTGTTCAATGTTATGTCATCCCGGACAATTCTGTTTCTTGAATGCATACATTTTCAGTTTTTTGTAACCGTCTTGCTTTGGTTTTTCTGTTCTATTTATCTCTATTTATTAACCAACCATGAATACTAATCTACTGAATGCTAAATATCTCCTCTTTATCACGGGAATAGAGACAAAGATAACTCATTGTTGGCTGCAATTGTCTGAGGGATTTTACACATTACCAATGACTTCTGCTTCATTATTAATTTCTGGGTTCCTACGTTTAAAGCCCATCAAGATTACTGTAGGCAGTAACACAAAAGGACACACTAGTATCTTTGGCTCCCACTCCTAGCTGATAAGGCTCTGAATTTAATACCATAATCTGTATCAGAATTCGCTTTAAACTACATTGGACAAAGTCAACAACCAAAGTCGCAAATTATGCTTCTGATTACATCTGTTATGAATTTTGACATTTACATGTGTGTTATACTACTCACAATATGTGAATAGATATTTGTATATTTATTTTACATACTCACTTTTCTGCACATTTATCTGTTAAATTCATATTATTCTCCTGAACTTCTGCGGTGACATTCACATTTTCTGTTTGATAGATTACGTCTCTTATCTTGAATACTGCATTAACATTTGTTAAAATGTTGTTTTGTTTTAAAGGTTACACTTTATGCAACGTAAACTCTTCCTCAGGGCCTCTGGATTTTTTAAAAATATAGTCTGGAATGATCTGGAATGGAATTACAGTTAGGAGGTCTCAGTGAACGACTCTATTAGAAAACCTAAGTGGCCCCTGAATCCAGATTGATGTGTACCGTTACATTTCCCTTAATACACTGTCAGAATACAGCTGGGACACATTGATCTCTATTAGGGATATATGCACACGCGTCCCTCTCAATTTAACTTGATATATATAAAAAAACATAAGACCATAT
>NC_079415.1:7224130-7236630 GCF_026213295.1 Gadus chalcogrammus
CAGGGCTGGTATTCCCCGAGACGTGGGGAGTGCGACGCGTGGCTCTGGCTTTAGGCGACAGAGGTAGGGGGATTTGATGATGGGGAGGTGGCCGAGCGCAATGCTTTTCCTGTGAAGTGCTTCTCTCTGGGGAACGGGGGACGGGGGACGGGGGGGGGACCAGGCTGCTAGCCCGGAGCCTGCAGCCACTCTTGCATGGATGCGCAGTTGCTGCTCTTAAGGCTTAGTTATGGTTCGATGACGACGCAACGCAAGGGGGTTTAGGGACCCATTATGTCCTTGCGGACCCTCCTTTCATCACACACAAGGGCCTGACGTGCGCCTCCCTAAAAGTTGAACCTTGCGTCGAGCGAAGCAGCAGTAATGGCAGTGATTGGTCCGCTAACGCAAACCCCACGTTATCCGACGACTGCGTTGAAGCAACTGCATGGTCATTCCGTTGCGTCAACGTGGGACTATAACAAAGCCTTTAAACTGTTCTGGAACCTGCAGGCACTCTAGCTTGGAGGCCGGTTGCTGCTGTCAGGCTGGTCTGGAGCCTGCAGCTACTCAAGCATGGACATGCATCTTGCTGCTGTTGGGCTGTAGGTCGGAGCTGATGCAGCCTGCCTGCCTGGCGAGTGAGTGAGTGTGCAAACTGCTCTGTCGCCAAATAAACCAGGTCAGGTAGGCTCGGCGACGGGACGGGTTGTTGGTACGATTTCTAGAAGGATTAACGAAAGTTCTTGTCCACAAATCGGTGATTCTAGAATCAACCACAAGCTCTATTTCCTAATTTCGATTATAATGGCATGTATTTAAAAAATAAAGTAATCCATGTCTCATGAATAAATGATGGGGATGTCAAGGAATCCGGTCACACTATCCTGCAGGACAGTGCAGACTAGAGGGTAGGGGTTATGAACCCCAGTTGAGATGTTCTGGGTTCCAACCCCACATGCGTATCTAACTATATGCCTTAAGCTCCTCATTAACTGCATGTATCTAAATCGCTTTGGATCAAAGAAAGTGTCTGCCTGATAAATTAAAGTAGAATCTCCTCACAAGCAGGTTGGCTTCTGCTACTAAAACAGTAATGGCACTCAGTGGCAGGCACTAAACTGCCTGACGCAATGACCATATTCATTTTATAATAGAAATGTTTCATCAAATCGACAACCCTGAAAATGAATATTCCATTGAAGTGGTTTCGGATAATGGTTTATCCTTCTGTGAACACTGAACTTGGAGATCAAATAAAAAATGGTTGTCATATGGACTTGAGAAAAAGATGTCATAACCTTGCCTTGGGGGATTTATCGACTAAAATCAAGACACAGGAAATGGGAAAATAGCAAGGCTGGGACCCAACAACGCTACCACGAAATAGAAAATTGATAAAAGGTAATGTTCAGGGTAAAGTGCATCTAATAATAAATTGTATCGACCGTTCAGATTTTCTCCACTGTTTTCCATTTAGACACAAACACCAGCAAGTTGTTTGACCTAGTATTGACCCGATCGATTGAATCACATCGAGGCAAAATATAATTACAGATGTTTTGATTCAATACAATGCATCATTTCAAATCCCCATAACCATTATAACATAAACAAATTATATTTGGGAGGGGGTTCATTGTTTTAGTATATTGATCAATCAAGGGTTTGAGTTGCAAAGGCAAATATGCATTTTTCTTGCCAACTGCCAAGTGCAATACATGCCTGCTTTTTACCAGAGTGACATATCCAGAGTTATCTCTATCCCTGACTGTTCAAAATGCAGTCACATGTCCACAGATCAAATATGTGTCAGATTGAGTGGTTTTTCAAATCTGATTCCATGTCAAGTATGCTGTTCACATTACTCGCATCAAAGAATCTTCCATGCACAGCACATGGGTTCACTCATCACATGACCACACCCATTCCCTCATTCCACCAATCAACAAGTCCATTCCACTAACTGGTCGCACCTGTCTGTT
This sequence comes from Gadus chalcogrammus, assembly GCF_026213295.1. Classification (NCBI taxonomy): domain Eukaryota; kingdom Metazoa; phylum Chordata; class Actinopteri; order Gadiformes; family Gadidae; genus Gadus; species Gadus chalcogrammus. The sequence continues at coordinate 7,226,095 of NC_079415.1, forward strand.
TCAAATGGGGGCCACCCACTCCTTTATTCAAACCCTGGTTCACTATCCCCCCATCCCAGCCTTGAGTTTTGACTCCGCTCCGGGCGCGCAGGTGCACCTCTGTCAGTGCCTAGCCACAGTTGGCCTTCCTTCCGTTCTTTATCTATTTCCCTGCTTGCCCTTGCTCTTTATGTCTGAATGCTTGCGTACCTGTGCTTGTTTTTTGTTCCATGACAAAAGAAAGAAACTCTCCCCTGGCTTCCTCCTGTGTGTCATTACGACACCTGAGACCGCCAGGCTTTCTTCTTGGGGTGGGGGGGGGGGGTCCACACCTGCACAGTCGTTCACGAGGTCACGCATCGCTGAGCTATTACGTCTGGGGCGTCGAAGGCGTCCGCAGTGGGGCCGCGCTTTCTCTCTGCTCTAAAAGTAGAACCGACACGCTTGCCTGGCTCCTAATATAGGGGAGTATTGCTCGGGAGTATGCGTGTTGTGACAAGAAAACACACACCGTGTGCGACATCATGTCCCCCTTTCTGCAATCACATGCCAGCCCTGACAATTTCTGACCGGGGATGTCATTGCTCTTGGAAACTGAGGAAAAACTGTTGCATATTACATTACAAAATGGTAGACTCTTGAGTGATTCCTCTTGAAGATGAGTAAAGAATGCATGCAATGCACGAGGAATAAATGGGGCCGGACGGTCTTGTGCTTAGGGGGTCCCTCTAAGGCAAAAGGTTGTGGGTTTGAGCCCCCAATGTCCCGAGGTGCCTATAAGTCCTTCCGGCGCATTTCCTTAGGTTGATAGGATGTGGTGTGCGTTATTAGAGCAGTGCTTTAATTGCCCGGGAAATGTTAATTCAAATTTGGTTGGAACAGTTTAGGAAGATGAAGGTATTTAACAACAGCCTTTCATTAGCGGTCGACACCTCTGCCTACCTACGCGTTGTGAACAAACTGTGTTTAATTAGCTCTTCTGTTTATCGGTACAGTGCAGCATGTACGTTAAGCTATCAATCACCATGCTACTCATCCACACCCTGATGCTTAGCATAGGGCTGACTCTCTCTCTCTCTCTCTCTCTCGGCCTATGTGTGGGGTCCCGAACTTGGAACACCAACCACTAGCAGCTAGGTTAAATAAGGGAAGCTGCTCCAATTGGAAATTATGGCGTTCTTGCTAGTTCAGAAGGTAAACATTGCGCTACAATGTTTACCTTCAGCGCAAAGCAATCACATCCTGTTTTGGTTGCTTTATAGTGTTAAGCAGGACTGGTTGGTAAACCGAGCGGGATTACAGTATATTCTATTACTTTATATAATTTGTGCTTAAATCGATGGTGAGCCATCCTTTTACATCTAAACATAGTGGGTGTTGGGGGCTTTTTTGCTTCTTGGGGAGGTGAATTACAGTAAGCCACAGTGAATTGCTGTGTTTACCACAATGTTAACACATGTCAGTTGATTCTGCTCATTTCCCTTTGTGTTGTGTTGAGCAAAAAAATGTGCGGGAACAAGACACCTACTCAACTGGCAGTAGAAAAAGCGACAGTGATGGAACGAACGGCATCAAACACAAACACACGCAGCTCTGCGCCCCCGCAATGCAAACACAGGACGGCCTCGCCAACGTGTACGTGTGCGTGTGCATGTGCGTGTGCGTGTGTGCGTGCGTGCGTGCGTGCGTGCGTGCGTGCGTGCGTGCGTGCGTGCGTGCGTGCGTGCGTGCGTGCGTGCGTGCGTGCGTGCGTGTGATGAAAGACATTTGGATTACATGTTTTGAATCAATTAGCCGACACACAAATGCAATGTAAACATGAAATTCCTCAGCACAGCATGAGGTGAGAACCTCACTTGTCACCAACATATGACTTTATTTTGGCATGACTATGAATGCACCACAAGTGGGCCGGGAGAGTGGTTGGCTCTAAAAAGAGCTGCTTTAACATCGTCTGTACACGTAGGACATGCGAGTGCCAGCGTGTTGACACCGCATCTCCATATCATTGGTGTCGCATCAGTCCTCCCCGATGATGACTCAAATACCTGACTGTGTCCCAACACATTTAGCACCTGCTCCGCCATCAGGAACTAAGGCAAATGTAGCGTCTTATCCTTCAGAGCCCGCTCTGAGCAGTAGCTGGGAGCCAGCGCTTTAAGGAGGACTGGACGATTTAAGTCGCCATGGTAGAGCAGGTGGTTAATAAGACTATTCCCCTGTAAACATTCAGTCTTACACTCTTTCATTTTTATATGGATCTTCCTAAGAGGTTTAAAGAGAACGTTTGACGGTGTACATATATACCGGTCACTAGGGAGAGACGCTCTTAGCCTGTGTAGCTTGCAGGGTTTGATTCGAATACCAAAAAGTGTCCTAGTTTAATATGGGGGGACGCATCGTTTTTTTACTTTAAGAAGAAAAAGCACCCATGATTAATTATGTCGAAGGCTTTGAACGCATCAAGGAAACGCATATATATTGTGTTTTATATCTTCCATACTTTTTTTAGTATTTTAGTAATATTTTTTTTCCATACATAAATTCCTCCAGTGCGTTATTACAGGAATCTGTGCCGTGTTTATGTTTTAAGCCAAGGTGATTGTCCGTGGTTGTTCTGTATTCTTGAAGCCTCTCCAAGAGGATTCTTTCTCCTACTTTGTCAGGGTCCTTGGTCTCTCGTTCTCTATATTGTTTTATCTTTGACAAATGGGCCTCTATTCCATGAATTAATAATCCAGAAAAAACACACAGAGCATGAACCACTGAGAACGAATAGCTATTAAACATATTCTGTTGTTATTTGATCAAGGCCACATGCTTTGTTCAATGGCAGTTACTCAAAGGCAGAGCACAATTCATAAGGAATCATATCCACACCAACATTACATGAATCACTTTTAACACAACTCATGTTTACTCCACAGTTCAGCAATATTTGTAGACCCAGTAAATCAATGAATAAATAAATACCCATCAATACTAGATGGCAGTAGCCTCTTATTGTTATTGATAACCTTAACTTCTTACCAGAATTCAAACACATTCGGCTGAAGCTTTTTGTCCATGAGGTTTGCCCTCATGGCCTGCTTATTACTTTCAATAGAGCGTACATCATATTCAAATCTAGCATTTGCGTGTTTTTTGTGTTCACACACAAAGCAGAGCTTTTCCTGGTAAAACCCAGTTTTTAAAAGCTTTTTTCGGCCCCTAAATGGGAGCTCATACACATATTCATTCCCTCCTGGCCTGAGGTTATTTTGTTTAGACCTTTTACTGGCAGAATGATTTACCTCCGTCTTTTAAACTAATTCAAAATTTTATCATCCATTAGACATAGGTCATTACTCTGGTTCTGCTTTTTACACTGAATGTGAGCGTACGGAATAGCATCAAGTGGTAGATCAATATTACTCTGGCTTTTATCAGTCTAGGAATTGTCATGTGAGAAGTCAATCCTCTATTAACCTTGACCCACCTTGTGTCCATCTTTGTTCATGGTTAAAACAACTGATGAACTCTCCACATTTAATATCATAGAGACAGGTATATGATCTGTTGCAGGCGGACCTTACAGTATCTGTAATCGATCATGACCGTCTGCAGTGTATGTATACAGTGATCCAGCCATGTTGTTGTGCGCCATGCTCCATCAGTATGTGTGGATCCTTCTGCTGGCACCAGCACTTTGTTGGGAAGAACCAGATAGCTAGCTTGTCCAAATTGGATTAAGTGTTAACCAAACACGGAGCTATCATCGGAAATATCAGGGTTTGTATTACCAAAAACAAATAGGCATTGGTTGCCTTAAATAAATTACCAGATAAAGACGTGCGCATTAAGAACTTCATTCTGATTTCAGTAATACTCGTAAGGAGTATAAATGAATTGCAAACGCATTGCTATGCACCAGTCAACCTCCGGCCTAATCAACGATCAGTGGATCACGTTTCTTATGTCAGCAATGGCCTCCCCACCTACAGGTATTATGCCATGCACTATTTCCATGCTGAGATCTGTTGTGGACGCCCCTGCCCTGTGCCAATCACTATTAACAGAATCAAGTTAAGCTGCGTCTCGTTTAGCTAATAGAGTCCCTTGTACACGCAGAATATACGCGCTCCCTCAAAGCTTGTCAATACTGATTTCGCATTTTGCATCAAGCGCTCTGTCCCCAAGCGCTATAAGCCAATACGCAATAAGCCACTCAATTATCTGAGTAGCTATATGTGACAGATCTAATAGTCTTCAGTCAAGATCACATCTATATTGCAGCCCTGATAATCTCAGCCTCAGGCACACACACCCATTCCTACTTAGTCTTATCAGGTGGTTCAAACGTCCTGGGAGTTTGTCTTGTACTTTGTTCACGACGCTGACCAAATGGAGCCCGACGCTGTTAATTAAACAGCGTCGGGGTCCATTTGGTTCATATCAGGGGACGGCAGGACGCTGGGGAGGGCATGCTGCCGAACGTTAGGTGGGATGCATGTACATCTTATCCGGCCCAGATCAGTTAATGACCCTGGACCAAAGTGTGTTATCCAGAGCAGCGTAGCCTGGTACGACCTCATAAGCGTTTATGTGTGTGTGTGTGTGTGTGCGTGTGTGTGTGTGTGTGTGCGTGCGTGCGTGCGTGCGTGCGTGCGTGCGTGCGTGCGTGCGTGCGTGCGTGCGTGCGTGCGTGCGTGCGTGCGTGCGTGCGTGCGTGCGTGCGTGCGTGCGTGCGTGCGTGCGTGCGTGCGTGCGTGCGTGCGTGCGTGCGTGCGTGCGTGCGTGCGTGCGTGCGTGCGTGCGTGCGTGCGTGCGTGCGTGCGTGCGTGCGTGCGTGCGTGCGTGCGTGCGTGCGTGCGTGCGTGCGTGCGTGGGTGACGTGTTCCTTGGCTGTCTAACCCTCTTCTCCCCGAACCAAAGGGTTGGGGCGAGTATTATATTAAAGAAAACATGAAGAACAAGAGAACAGAAGCACTCTCACCCTTGATAAGGTATATGGCGCTGGCTACGTCCCAGACAACCAGGTTGGTTCAACCTTGTTGAGACATAACAAATGGCGGAAGACATAACAACCTTGTGGAGACATAACAAATGGCGGAATGTTGGAAATAACGCCTTGTATCAGTAGCTGCGTTTCCATCTAAAAGGTGATGCGAATCTTTAGAAAGTTCGCAAAAAAGTAATTTGAATTAGGTGCGTTTCCATCAAGTGGTTTGAGCGGAATAGGGTGATGACGTTACACGTTGATGTCGGCAGGGTTGCTATGGCCGGTCGTTATGCGGAAATCGGAAAGACTGTCAGTCCTGTGTGTTCAAAGTTCGCTACGTCACAGCTGATTCGAAAAATGTGTTTCCATCTCCCATTTTGCGAATTTACTCTGTTTCGCATTTCTCAAAAACCACCTCAAGCGAGCGGATAAACTTTTTTGCGAATTAGAGGATTTTGATGGCAATTTTGGTGTTTCCATCACCGTTTACTGATTCGATACTTCAAAGTTCGCATTAAATTAGGGGGATGGAAACGCACCTACTGTGTGAGGCACTGGCCTGTTCCTAGACTAGAAATGTGAACACAGAGAGACACTAAAATACACCAACATTCTACAGCGTCAGTGGGGAGGGCCCGGTCTCGACCAGCCTTCTGCTCTGTGTGATCGGGGAGGGCAGAGGGGGAGTGGCTCCACATACCTTTTTAATGAGAGGAAACGCAGCACTCATCTATTCATCCTTTTTGGAGACTTTCTTCCAAGGGGACACACAGCGATTGTCTTTGTGAATTTGCAAGGTAGAAGTTAGGGAGTCTCAATCAAAAATGCCCTACAGATAGCCCGTGGACATTGGGAATCGAACCCCGGACCTCTTCAGATAGGAGTCAAACGCCACCACGCATCACAGGTGTGCAAGTGTGTTTGTATCTCACCAGCATCAAACACTTCTGCCTTCGCACGACTGCGTGCACACGGTGGCGTTTGCCTCCCACCTGAAAGGCGCTGGGTTTGACGCCAAGGATACACACATGTAACAGACAAGGTGGGCCAAGGCCGAGGTAACGGCACGAGAGCAAAGTGATGTGTGTCTGTGTGTTTTCCTTATTCATGTCGAGGCCCCTTTCATCCCACACTGCCAGAGTTGAATCTGCAACAATTGATTTCACAATTTCCGCTGTCTCTGAGGAGACAAAAGATCTGCGCTGAATCTGTTGTTTTATCCCCCCCCCCCCCCCCCCACCCCCACCCCCAAACCACGTTTCATATGAGTCATTTTGCAAAAGGTGTTCGTTGTTTTTTTTTTGTCTTTAACAGTCGACACTCTCCAGTGGGAATAAAGAAATAAAGCGGCAAGCCGCTGGCTACCCCGTTAGACACAGACACACGCACGCTGCTGGAAGATGATCTTTTGAAGTCTTTTTTTTTTTGTTACCAGAGGAAGGAAAAAATAATTGCTCTCAGTCTTAAAGCCTGAGCGCATTCGCTGAGGCTTGTGAAAGTGGTAATTATTCAAACGCTAACGCACTCGCCGCATCCTCGGACCGACTATCCGGCGTTCCTCGGAGATGGACCGGCGTAGGCGGGAAAACCAAAACGTTGGAATCGCTTGACGAGTGGATGAAAAAGATGGGGTTATTCTGTTATTCTATTATTAGTTTGCAGTGCTTCTGTAGGTGTGCCAATCGGGGCCCCTCACCGCTGAAAATAAAAATCTCTTCTCTTTCCCCCTTTTGATATTGATTCACAGTTTGTTACAAAAACACTTCCCATGCCATGATTGCCTGTCTGCCAGTGCGGGAAGGTTTGGCGTGTTTCAGTTTTGTTTTCTGAACGATAAAGATGTGTTTGGGGAACACAGGGCTGAACGTCCAGTCCAGTTCCCCCTGTGGTCAGGTTTAATGGCTTCGACCACCACTTCCGCCCGCTGCCATATCCCCAACTTTGAAGATTGACTCCATTCAAATACACACAAATAACTGATTTCATTAAAAGATTTTGGAGAGGACCATTGCACTTTCAGTTGTAGAGCATGCCTCTTTCTATGAAACATGAAATGGTCAGGGTGGAATGCATGTAAATAGGTGTGTGTGTGTGTGTGTGTGTGTGTGGTATGTGTTTTAACAATGAAAAGCTATGTCATCCTGCATCAGCCATGTGATTGTGTGTGTAGAAGGATGTTTGTGTATGTGTGTGTATTTATATGCATATATATATGTGTGTGAGCGTCTATGAGAATACTTGTTGGTGTGTCTGTGTGTGTGTGTTTGTACTGTGTTGACATGTGTGTGTGCGTGTGCACGTGCATGTTATCACTGCAAAGCAATGGATCAATCATGCATCAGCTGTGTGTGTGGCCCCCCCCCCCCCCCCCATCGAGAACCCATCCGTCCCCCTCCTGCGTCTCCTCACCTGCACAGGGCGTCGGACCTGCAGGTGCGCCGCAGCTCGGTGCAGGTGGGCTTGTGCCTCTCCTGGTGGGAGCAGGCCGGGACGATGGTCTGTCTGCGGCGCTCGGCGCACGCCTGGTCCCGGCAGGAGCAGAACAGCAGGGGGTAGCTGAACTCCCAGGACACGCGCTCCAAGAACTGCCGCAGGGCCTGGGGGGGGGGGGGGGGGGGGGGGGGGGGGGGGGACGCAAAGGGGAGGGAGGGGACGTAGCGTTAGCATGTCGCCCCAACATAGGTATCGTCACCCCAGTCGAACCCGTGATCTCCCCCCTCTCAAACTCACCTTCTGACATCGCTTCCGACTGCAAGGCTCCTGATTGGCCAAGGCGAGCTGCGGGGGCGTGGCCTTGGTGCAGATGGCGATGTAGGCGGAGCGCTGGCGCTTGCACGTGTCGTTGAGGTTGCACGCCTTGGCGGCGTCCAGACACGGGTTGCAGGGCTGCGCCGCGTCGGCGCAGGGGCCCACCCTCGCCAACGAGGAGTCTTGGGGGGACACAACGGTTTGTTACGGGTCGTAGTCGACTGGGTCTGTGTTAATTACAGAGGAGGTCTCGCAGGGGGGCTTCCATTACACCATCCCCATCTCACCCCAAAGGCTTCGTTAGGGTTGGACGTCGACGCAACGCAACAGGCTTTACAGACGTGAATCTCCCAAGGGCTGTGATTGGTCCGCTCACTGTGACCCGTCGCAGAACCAAAAACAGGTTCACGACTGTGTCGAAGTGCCTGCGGTGTCATTGCGTTGCGTCGACGTGGAACCATAACCGAGCCTTAAGCCCTTGAAAGGCAAAGGGAAAAAATCAAAGAGAAAAAACCATGGGAAGGAACACAGCAGAAGGTTCTCTGGTTAGAAGTGCAATAGCGGCCAGATGGGCAGACATACTGTGCAACGGTAGCAACAAAGCCCAGCAGAAACTGAACTGAACTGAAGAAACTGGTAAAATATATAAATCTTATTCTAGTTCGCTGACTTGTCGTCTGAGTGTGAATATGTCAGAGGGGAAATGGAATGTCACGCAGAAGTGTTCCCCTACAGGTCAGGGGGAGGAGAAAGTGGTTCATCCAGAACATGCGTGCGTGTGTATTGTGTGGTAGTGCATCCATTGTGTGTAGGCCTTCACGCAGTGCGTTGGACCATGGCCTCTCTCGGGCTATGGGCTGTCACATGTGCGGAGGTTGTGTATGTGCTGAAGGACTACAGACAATAATGATAAAAAGAACAAGACAGGATAAGAGAGAGAGAGAGAGAGAGAGAGAGAGAGAGAGAGAGAGAGAGAGAGAGAGAGAGAGAGAGAGAGAGAGAGAGAGAGAGAGAGAGAGAGAGAGAAAGAGAGAGGGAGAGGGAGAGAGGGAGAGAGGGAGAGAGGGAGAGGGAGAGAGGGAGGGAGAGAGAGAGAGAGAGAGAGAGAAAGAGAGAGAGAGGGAGAGAGAGAGAAAGAGGGAGAGAGGGAGAGGGAGAGAGGGAGAGAGGGAGAGAGAGAGAGAGAGAGAGAGAGAGAGAGGGAGAGAGGGAGAGAGGGAGAGAGAGAGAGAGAGAGAGGGAGAGTGCCCATGATGCGCTGTGATTTGTTCCCGTCCTTTAGAGACGGGCCGCCTGCGATATGGACTGTGGATAAGGCTCGAGGTCGGCGGGTATGTTGTGTTTTATAGTTGGCCCCCGCAGATAACCACGGTCACACTGTATGGACACACACACCCACACACAGACGGCTAACATACACACACGGCTAACGCACACACATGGCTAATACACACACACACACACACACACACACACACACACACACACACACACACACACACACACACACACACACTCATGGCTATCAAACACCTGGCTAACACACACACACACACACACACACACACACACATGGTTAAAATACAAAAAAAAAAACACACACACGGCGAACACAAACACATACACAGACACACAAACATTCACACTGCGCCAAAGTGCTTCACAATGCGGCGTTTCACACGCTATGTCAACACTGGCTGACATATTACTATTGGACTCTGTGTGCCGTACGTGACGGCGGCTGTTTAAGGCGGGATTAGCCCGTGCTGTGTGTGAAGTGTGTCATCACACGGCTCTGGTAAGCCGCCAGAGAGGTTCGCCCGGGCTCCTTTAAGAAGCGTGACAACTGCCTCAGAAGTTTTAAAGTGTGGTGACGTACGCCGGAGACCAGGGACTGATTAAGGAAGAGGTTCGGGGAGTCGGTTTGGAGGGGGGAAAGATGGGAGGAACAGAATCACAAGTCACATCACAAACGCACAGAGATTGAGACAGTGATGCTGATATTAAACATATCTTTATGCCCCTTTTAAAATACGAGTTAGATAGTGCTTTCCGTGATTAAAAACAACCTGGTAACAGTTAGATTAAGAGTTGTTAGTAAGAAACTGATAAGTCACTTACATCATTATTTCATTGTCATATTTTTTATCAGATATGTCTGTGGGCAATAGTGGGGAGCTTGCTCAAGGATGCCTATTTGGTAGACTGCGAAAACTGGGACTTGAACCCAGAACCCCAGCATTTGGAGTCAAACACAGCAGCCACAAAACGGTCCTGCCCTTTATATATCTGAGTCAGGCGATGCGACACAAATATCACAGTGGCTGTACTTCACTTTTATACTTGGCCTTCTGATTGGCCAGAAAATTGCTTAAATTGCCTTTGGGAGTTAATGGCCACTCACCCCGAAATTATGTGATTGGTCTGGAGTCGCTGGAATGGAAACTTCAGGAACAAATAGACAAAATGGTGGACATGACAGAGCAGGCTTGAGACAGAGGAGTGCCTCTGGCTATCTGAACCAGTGCTACTTTTATCAACTTTGGGGGCTAGGGCAGCAGCAGCCGCGCTGGTCTAGATACCATCAACAATAAACACTTATCAGGGCAGAAAATAGGCCAGGGTTTCCAACCGCCGGGCCCAGGGAAAGAAAGAATAAACGGTTATGCTCTGTAAACTCTGGTTCCCCCAAAAGACTCTAATCAACTGCAAAACAGTGATTCATTATGTTACCAGCCGGACAATACCCTAGGAACAAGGCTATCTGCCGTAGGAAACACCCTAGGAACAAGGCTATCTGCTGTAGGAAACACACTAGTAACAAGGCC
>NC_079415.1:7244130-7264130 GCF_026213295.1 Gadus chalcogrammus
CTTTTCCATGACAGAAGGGAGGATTGCTTCAGTTACACACATCCAAATTAGTCCAGACACACACTCAAAAACACACACACACACACACACACACGTGGAAAACATGCACACATACAAACACACAAACCCCATGCGCAAAACATGGCGACACATACACACACACTCACAAAACCTTGCGTTTTTTTGTGTCCCTTGCATCCCCAGAGAGGGGAAGAAGAGTGTTCAGTTCATCTTCATCAACAGGGGCAGGAACAGGAGATATGTATTCAGGATGTTGAGAAACATCTCACATTCCTGATAGTCGATTATCATCAGGAGCATCTATGGTAACCTTGATGCATATTTCTCTAATGTTACCTAATTACCTATTTGTCCTTGATATGTTAATGTCTGTTGTAACCTTGATATGTTTGTGCATGTTGTCACTTGATATGTTGGTGTCTGCTGTGTAACCTTGATAATAAAGCGTCTGTTCTAACCTTGATATTTCAGCGTCTGTTGTTCTAACCTTGATATGTTAGTGTCTGTTCTAACCTTGATTATGTTAATGTATGCTCTAACCTTGATATGTTAGTGTCTGTTCTAATCTTGATATGTTTGTCTGTTGTAACCTTGATACGTTAGTGTCTGTTCTAACCTTGATGCGTCAGTGCACTGTTGTAACCTTGATACGTTAGTGTCTGTTGTAACCTTGATATGTTAGTGTCTGCTCCAACCGTGATAGTTTAGTGCCTGTTGTGAAACCTTGATTTGTTAGTGCATTTTCTAACCGTGATATGTTAATGCATCAAATATTAAAGCATTTAAGCAACAAGAATGAATATATACAGCAGATTTAAAAATCCATACAACAGGAAGGATAAAAAATTAATTAATAATATATGCATTGTCTGTTCTGTTGTAACACTGACCATTATGGTTCTGTTGCAACACTGACAATTAGAGAGGGATTATACAATCATAGACACTTGCACATGTATTGCTATGTAAAGCATCACTGCACATTTATGGGTAGTAGGGGAACATAAAATTTACCTGAGATGATTGAGGCGTGTCTAAATTCCTCAGAGAAGTGGATTGGCTCGTAGGGAGACATCTCGTAGAACTCCTCCCCTTTGAAAATAAGATGGAGAATTAGTGTTAGAGTATTATAAGACAAACCCTGAAACACATACAAATACATAAGCCTGCACAGACGCCTGTATACTCATACACAAAGACACACAGACACAAACACACACAGACACACAAACCCACACACACACAAACACACACACACACACACACAAACAAACACACACACACACAAACACACATACATAAATACACAAACAAACACACAATCACAAACACACACTGCAGCATTGTTGACGTCTGGTGCACACAAGACCATCTGGTTTCATTTGGAAGCAATGTTGTAAGTTAAATCCGCCAGTACTTTTTTTAGATATAGCTAATTACTATTTAACCAACACATTCAAACTCAACTCGATCTCAATTATCTTTACTCTTCATTTTGTGAGAAAAATAAACGTTTAGCATCAAAGTATACATTTCAATGTGTGTTATTGACAAAACATTAAGATATCACGAGCCCAGACAATTTTCATAAATTAACTTCCGAGCATCGACACATATCTGTTCCGATTCCTTCAAAACCTTTTGCAAACATTTGTCCTCTACATAAAGAACCCACACGGTTGGCAGTACTGAGCTGATGGCAAATCAACATCTACAACATCATTCCCAAACAACCCAAAAGGCCCCCATACGGTTTGTTGCAGTGGCAATTAAAACGCTATATTTATCACCGTCATTTACCCCAGAAAAACCAGGCGATCGTCAACTGAAAGAACCATGGCTTCAAGAGGAATCTAAATGTTGCAAATGTCCGCCACTATGCAGGCAGTCCCTGCGGGAATATAGCACGGCAGACAGATGATAAATGCTGCAATGCAGAGTGACTAAAACTTTAACTCTTTTGGAGAGAGACCAAGCAGCAATTTCTAACAAGAGGCAATTCAAAATATAGTCCTCCATCTGAAAACTGCTATATATGCTTTTCCCACAAAAACTCAGTTTGACTTCCAAAAAAAACCAAGTTATTTTATTTAAAAAACGAGTGAGTCGAAACCGTTGGCAAAGACGTGGTAATGACACGGTACAGGTATCATAACAATTTATTTTATTCAAATTCCCCACCTAAAGCCTCTTAAAATTGAAAGTGTTCAAACAGCTGTTCCAGCTGTATCAGCCCTGATAAAGCACCGGGTTGCGCTGTGAATGTGAACGCACACGTATTTATATCCTTGTAATAAAAGATAAACATTGAAAATCCAGGTGTGCCTGCTTATCTTTTATTCAATAATGTAAATATTTTGGAGGCCACTGGTGCAACAGGATCCAATAAGCCGCCAGGCTGAGTTATGCGTCATAAAGGTTTACATACTCTGGCATGTGGCAGCTGCTGTAACTTGACCATTATTTCTGTGCAAATGACCACTTGCTGTCCATACTTCATCGCGGCCGTTTTCATTGCTCTTCCAAAGCGCTAAATGTTTGGAGGTCCATAACAGTTAAAGTAATGGTGCTGGACTCTAAATATACTATAAATACATCATGAGAGAGCTGAATATGAATTAGAAGCAGGGCAATCCAGTGTTAGTAGGATGAGGGACGCTCAGCTGAAAGGTTTTGGTTCCCCACCCAGGGTCGGTTATGAAAGCTATAAAAGGACTAAAAAGTTAGTGCTTGTGTATTCAAATAGTCAAAACTTAATTAACACACTTATTGTATGTCGTATTTAGTTATAGTACTTACTTATGTAGCATATTATCCTAGCTATCTTGGTTGTATACAGAGAATGGGTTGGCCTAGCGATTGTTGGTGCTTTGCACTGGTACTATACTTATTGTAACGACAGCAATATAATAAATGTTTCACTTTCTTATGAAAAAATGTACATATTGTACGTCGCTTTGGATAAAAGCGTCCCCTAAATCTAAATCCAAATTTCATCACGTTAACATGCCAAGTCGGAGCAGGAAGGTACAGTATAACGTTTCAACCAATTGTTAACACCATTGACGATTTGCTATTTGTTGCAGTGTAACAAACAGCCACTCCCCCTGGTGCCAATCAAACCCTGAATGATCCCGCCCTAATCTCGTTTGTCTTTCAAACTGACCTACTTGCGGCTAATAGAGTGGTGCGATGGGTTCACCCACGTGGAACGTGTTGAACAAAAAAAGATGAACACAATTAAGGGCTATTAACTTCTAGAATTGGTTATTAATTGCTTACATAATGTAACCCTTCTCGGGAAACAGCTGCGTTTGCGTCGGCGTTCGACTGGTGAACTGGATCAGAGTCGGCCGCGTTATATCGACGCGGAGTCAGTGGGTGTGCGTGAGGCGCAGTGTTGAACAGATGATGGAGGGTAGGTGTTCAGCAGAAGCCATTAATACTTGATGGCATCGATCGCTTCTCATTAATCACCGCGACGCCGATGTGAGTGAGTGAGCGATCGGCCGACGGTGATAGGAGACGAGAGCGTGAGAGAGAGAGAGTGTGCGAAAGAGAGAGAGAAAGCGAGAGATAAAGAGTGAGAGAGAGGTACAGAGAGAAAGAGAGAAGGAGAGAGAGAGGTGGAGGGGAAGAGAGAGTATGAGGGAAGGAGACAATGAGATAGAGCGAAGGCAGAGGCAGAGAATGAAAGTTATAGAGAGGGAGAGAGAGAGAGAGAGAGCAAGAGAGAAAGAAAGACAGAGAGAGAGAGACAGAGAGAGAGAGAGAGAGAGAGAGAGAGAGAGAGAGAGAGAGAGAGAGAGAGAGAGAGAGAGAGAGAGAGAGGGAGAGAGAGAGAGAGAGAGAGAGAGAGAGAGAGAGAGAGAGAGAGAGAGAGAGAGAGAGAGAGAGAGACAGAGAGAGAGAGAGACAGAGAGAGAGAGAGAGAGAGAGAGAGAGAGAGAGAGAGAGAGACAGAGAGAGAGAGAGAGAGAGAGAGACAGAGAGAGACAGAGAGAGAGAGAGAGAGAGAGAGAGAGAGAGAGAGAGAGAGACAGAGAGAGAGAGAGAGAGAGAGAGAGAGAGAGAGAGAGAGAGAGAGAGAGAGAGAGAGAGAGAGAGAGAGAGAGAGAGAGAGGCCATGTTAAGTGTGGGGGTAATGTGTCTTTGGAGGTTTAATGAAGTGAGAAACAAGGCCAATGTTTATGTATAAAGTTGGAGCAGTGCCCCAGTCTATGAATGTGATTTACCTGCTTCCACACATACTTTATGATTAAAGTCTCCCTTCACTCTGGGCTATAATGAGATCCTAACCATGCATGCAAGAGCAGGGGGGAAAAATAAATCCCATCCTGTGTTTTGCTCCAGATTATTGGAATGTTGAAGCAGGTTGTAAATAATAATGAGTGATTTATGCTGGGATACGATCAAATTGCGATAGACAACAAACAAAAATCCAGTAACTCACGGCAAGCTTCACACTGACACAACTATCACGGCAATCTAGGCTGTCCTGGTTTCTGGGGACGGACCCGAAATGTTGGAATGGGGACCGGAATATCTAATGGGAATGGGCTGTGTCGAATTCAAGGACCTTTTTGCTTGCACCAGTACACCTCCGGGAGGAATTGGGAGACAGCCCCGTTGCTGGCTGGCAGACGCAAGCTAGCCGGGGCTGGACCGAGAAGAGTACGGACAGCAGCCTTTGGAGGACAGGGGGAACACAGCCAACTTGGCGGAGGAGTCTGTGGTGTTGTGGGGCTGTGACTGGGGATGAATTATGGTAATTGTTTCAATAGACTAGCGCTCAGAGCTGTGCTTCCCAGCCGGCGGGCAGGGCCGTTGCGGGGGGGGGGGGGGCTGGAATGGGCGAGGTGTATTATTGCAAAGCAGAGAACAAAACTCATGCTGGCCCCGCATGCATATCGGAAACATCATGAAAGTGATGTTTTGGCGAGGAAACAGAAGGATACACGGAATACCGTGTGGCGGGACTGAGGACGTTGGAACAGATAAGCGACCAACAGGTTTAGAGTTTGCTTCGTAAATAGACGGGTCCTGTAGCGATTCGATTCCATTGTTGAGTCAACGGTCAACACATATATTTATCGATCCGCCAAAGCACTTTAAGCTGGGGCAGATAAAGGTTGCTAGTTGAATTTCTGGTGTATTTTAAAGTGACACACATAACCATCGTGGTCCCAGCAGCTGAAAGGTTGTGTGCTTACAGTAAGCAGCATAGTCTAAGACTCCAAGCCAAAGGAGTCTGGGTTCCAACCCCAATGCCCACTGTCGCTCTGTAGGCATAATTCAGCAAAAAACCCTATTCCCTTACCTGATCTGATATTTATCCAAAAATGATGAGTTGCTTTGGAAAGAATTGGGGTGCTTAATAACATAAACTGACTAATAATGACTACATAACAGATTTCCCAAGCAGACTTGGAGAAGGCAAGGCGAACGAAGTATGGATCTGACAAAACAGATGTTGCTGACCTTAAAGCTCGGGGGAAAATGCTTATATTGCAGAAACCCCAAAGACGCGCCAGCTAATATAACTGGCCTTGGTTTTAGGAAATGATTTATGTTACAGAAGGGAATGCTTCGAGTTGCTGTAAATGTTAATAGATATTTTGAAATCGAATATATATATTTTTATTAAGAACTGTAATCGTGTCAAGGGTAGCTTCTTTCATGTTCTCAGTAGGTCAATCCATAGCTCTGTTCCAACTGGAGCAACTGCTAACAGTTTCCCTGTGAGCAAGAGTCAGAAAGTTCTGGAGCGTTCATGGAGGCAAGAGACCAGCACCACGGACAGCGCCTCTTCAGGAACAAGGCCATATTTGGGCATTGTACTCTGAGCAATCAGTATCATGAGCGGCAGCTGGTGCAGACCTGGAGGTGAAGCAGCTGCAGGAAACCAGTAATCACTAACAAACTGTTTTAACAGAGAAGTTATCTGGCAAGCGAGGGAGAGTAAGGGGCAAAGCGCCATAACAGTTTTGGATGACTATAGAGGTATTAATAATCATAATTCATTGCAGTTATATAGCACTTTTCTAGCCACCCAAAGAAATTTGCATAGCGATTTTGTAAAATAACATTTTTTAGTTGCCACCACATTTTGAGTCTTGGCCAATAGACGTCAAATAATGATGTATTCGAAAGTATAAATAAGATGTTTCTGCCCCATCTGCTGGGCTTCAGGCTGGAGATGTAATATACTGATAATTTCTAATCTGGTTTATATCGAACATGTTTTTTCTCTGTTTACCTGTTTAGTTCCCTGATTATTGCTATTCCTGCTGTCTGGACGAAGAGGACGGTCAAGGTCAGTGACCAGACGCCAGCGATCGCAGAACGGAACCGAGAAGGTACCTGATATGACTTTAACCCACTTTGGTCGAAGCTGCCACGCTTATGCAACTAAGCTGTTGTGTGATAAAATGTATTCACAAAAGTCATAGGTTGCTGTTTATACTGCTGCTCATTCTCAGGGTGAATATTTAATGACAGAGACATTGGACATAATTTAAATAATTGAACTTAAAGAAAAAAAGTCTATGATGTATTAACTGTATCGCTTTAATTGTAACGCCCACAAATTAATTGTTTTTAATGAGTTTAATTTGGTGCAAAGTAATTTAAAGAGAACTATCGAAAGGTAAGACAAAGGACCACATTTCATGGAATAACCGCATCAGCCTCACATACTTGTGTCTGCAAGTGTGTTGGCGCCTCTGCGCGCGCATGTGTGTGTGAGTGTGTGTGCGCATGTCTGCGTGTGTGTCTTTGTGTTAGAATAGTGTGTGGTAAGCTGAAATGGAGAGGAAGAAGGGAAAGGAAAGTGCTTTTCTTGCACTCCTCCCCGAGGCTCCTGAAGCTGCTTTCACCACTCTCATTATTCCCCCTTTTTAATTATTACTGACAGAGTGGACCCCCCGCACCATCACACACCTCCACCACCACCACCTCCACCATCACAAACCTCCACCACCACCTCCACCAACACACACCTCCACCACCACCTCCACCAACACACACCTCCACCAACACACACCTCCACCACCACCTCCACCAACACACACCTCCACCACCACCTCCACCAACACAATCCTCCACCAACACAATCCTCCACCAACACAAACCTCCACCACCACCTCCACCAACACACACCTCCACCACCACCTCCACCAACACACACACCCCCCCCCCAACACACCCCCCCACCCCCACCTCCACCAATACCAATACACACCCCCACCTCCACCAACACACACCACCACCCCCACCTCCACCAACACACACCCCCACCTTCACCCCGCACCAACACACACCTCCATCACCACCTCCACCAACACACACCCCCACCTTCACCCCGCACCAACACACACCTCCATCACCACCTCCACCAACACACACCCCCACCCCCACCTCCACCAACACACACCCCCACCCCCCCCTCCACCCCGTACCAACACACACCTCCACCCCCACCTCCACCAATACCAACGCACACCTCCACCAATACCAACGCACACCTCCACCAATACCAACACACACCTCCACCCCCACCTCCACCAATACCAACGCACACCTCCACCAATACCAACACACACCTCCACCAATACCAACACACACCTCCACCCCCACCTCCACCAATACCAACACACACCTCCACCAATACCAACACACACCTCCACCCACACCTCCACCAATACCAACACACACCTCCACCAATACCAACACACACCTCCACCAATACCAACACACACCTCCACCAATACCAACACACACCTCCACCAATACCAACGCACACCTCCAGCCCCAACTCCACCCCGTAGTCCACCCTGTACCAATTCACACCTCCACCCTCCATACCAACACACACCGCCACCTCCCGTACCAACACACACCCCCACCCTCCATACCAACACTCACCTCCACCCTTCATACCAACACACACCTCCACCTCCCGTACCGACACACACACCTCCACCGCTCCATACTTTAGTACGCTCATTTTTTTCCCTCTCCGTCGTTCACCCTCCGGTCTCCCTCTCTCATCCCATCTCTCTGTCTTCTCTCTGTCGCGGCCCATGTCCCTCACTCCCCCTCTTTCCTCAGATCGGCGTGCCTTTGTTGCTCCCCGTGTGGCGGGGGCGGGGGCGGCGGCGGTGATGTTGTTGTTGTTGTTGTCGTTGATGTTAATTGGGTATAGTCACCGCAGCCGTCCTGCTTCATTTCTCATTATCCAGGTCCGAGCAGCTGTCTAACTGCGAAGATTCCCCTGGTTTTTTTTTTTTTTTGATCGCCACATTCAAAGCCGCACGCCAACAACGTTTTTTTGGGGGGGGGGAAATTAGGAATGGGTGGGAAGGGAGACGGAGAGCAGGAAGGAAGGGGAGGGAGGAAGGAAGAAAGGGTGATTTGTTTTCCTTAATGAGCGCAGACATACTTTATTATGTATCGTTGAGTACTGTTAGGCACAAACTAAAACTTAATTAGTGTGTGGGTGCATGCGCGTGTGTGTGAGTCTGTGTGTGAGATATGCTTCATTATTCTCTGTACAGAGGGCGATGATTGTATCACATATAATTACAGCTGTAATTAATTAGCGGTAGTGTTGGATATAGCATTACATTCAGCTCCTCTTCTCTCTATTATCATCCACCTTATCGTATCGCGACTCATCTTGTATTGGCGCCGTTATCCTACCTTATCGTGATCTCATGCTATCGCGTCATGTCAGGGATCTTCCTCTGATCTCGTGCCTATGGTTTGTACCTGCCATCTCCTCCAGTTGTGTCTCAGACCAGACGGAACTTTGCTGGGTGTCTGCCCGGTTGAAGGCCCGGAGCGCACGGCATACGAATTGCACCTTAGCCACCCGACCATAAGGAGAACTTGGGTCGTATTATCTGAATGGAGCCAAAGCCCTTCGTAGCGGGCCTCGCATCAGGCTTGAGTCTAATCATATCTCCCCGTGCAATCGAATAGGAGTAACTAGGGGTCACCCCCGACTACGAGCAACTAAGTGCTGCACTTAGTCCCTTAAGAAAACCACTCTACCGCTACTGTGGCGGCAAAAGAAGCAATAGGGATTAGAAATAGATAGAACAGATACATATGGATGGTGAAGAAAGTGTTTAGACACTTAATGACTGAGCCATGTGCCACTGCCTGCCTACAAGCTGTGCTTGACAGGAAATACAATCACATGACCCTAACCCCAGAAATTCCCACCTTGCCCCACACACACACAGACAACTCACACCTCTTTCCAAGCACCCTATTTCAGGGAACGCTGAGTAGTGAGCGTCCAAAAACCCTTTTGACATGCCTAGAGTGTGAAATCAACCTGTCAATCAGCGGTATATAGTCCCGCCCCAAGCGGCGAGAAACGATGAAGATTAAGCAGTGTGTGTGTGTGTGTGTGTGTGTGTGTGTGTGTTGCAAACATACAATAATGTATGTGTACTTGCGTGCATGTGTACATATGGTACGTCTAAGTCTGTGTACAAAACAGAATGTTCATTCCATGCTCGATAGCATGGAATCATCTTTCCGCTTTCTTAGGTTATAACCTAGAGAGAGAAATACAACATGATTCCATCGTGATCCACGATGCAATGTTAGCCCAATACATCCCCGAGAATACTGTGAGGTGTTGTTCGATCATTATCTTGTTTGTCAACAACATATCTCATCATTCACCTCGCATCCACCGTGAAAAAGTGCATCTTTTTATAAGAGTGCTCCGTCGTCGACTGCTCACGGAAATCATGTTAAATTATAAGCCGTTCATGAATACGTCGATCCAACATGAATTACACGTTCGTTAAAGAAGGTGTCGTCGTGACCTATTTGTGGACCGCGCGTTTGATCGCTACCTGTCCACCTGCACATCACCTGCGGGGCGCGCACACCTCTCACACCGGCACCGACGGGACAGGCAACTCTCAGAGCTGTCCATTTTATAGCTCCCTGCTGCTCTTCACCGAAGGCTGACTGACCCATTTAGAGAACGGGGGAGAGGGTGGGGAGGGAGAGAAGGGGGATGAAGCGATGGAAAGAGAGGGATACCTCTTTTCCGCTTAAGATATATATATATAGAGATAGACAGAGATGAATGGATATAGAGGGAGGGGGAAAAGATGAGTCGAGGAAGGCAGATAGGAATAGATGGAAGGGAGAGAAAGGGAGAGATTAAGGCAAGGGCAGAGAGAAATGCAGGATGGAGGGAAGGAAAGAGGGAGAGAGAGAGCAAGGACACAGAGGGACGGATGGAGAGACAAGAGGAGAGTGTGTGTTCGCCTTGAGCTATTTGTTCGTCTCCCCAGTCCAATCCTTACCCACAGGTCTGTGCATTTCATCCCGGTCAAAGCATGGTCAAAGGCAGACGGGTGTGAAACACTGACCCAAAAGGCCGTTTCCGGTCAGTGGAGCACATTGTTCCTCCATGTTATGACGTCCACATGCAGTCTGAGAATCGCCTCGACCGACGGAACCGAAACCTCGCTTTGAGGCAGCCTATCCTCCTAATGCTCCTATCCCTCTTCTCTGCGAAATAATCATAGCGTTATGACACCATCACACCCCATTAAATACCCTTAACTTTGTGAATATGAACTTAAAAGTTCGCTTATCCGGGGGCAGAATTGGCCAAACCGAGCCCCAATTAGAGTAGCATTTGTTGGGGAGAGAGAGAGAGGTCCTGTTAGTATTTTGCATATGCCAATACCTCCACCCTGACGACTGGATACCCTGGCACACACACACACACACACACACACACACACACACACACACACACACACACACACACACACACACACACACAGCAAGACAGATGGGACAGGCTGGGATTTACATATCACAGCCACAAAGAGAGTCGGTGCTTTGGCTCTGTGCATTCCCCCGGGCTCGGCTGCCGCCGCTACGAGACACGCGTTGAACATCCAACCAGACCGCCATCAAGTCCTCAACGAGCGGCAAAGTTTGGTGATAAAAAAACAAAAAAAACAATACAGATTTGTTCCCGGCGCCTCATTTTTTGTCACTGCGGAGCGTCGTGTTGGCTGAGGCTGTGCGGGAATTACGTGTGCCAACCTGTGCTATCTCCGTGTGTGCTTTTCCTTCCTTCCAGAGCTTATAGGAGACAAGTCTGGGAGGACAAAATAGAAAGGTCCGCTTCAATTAAGTCAAGGACATGAAGTTCACATGATGGTTCGAAACAGGAGATTTAATTTCACTGTAAAAAAAAAAACTACACACGAGATAAGTGTGTGTTTGGACTCCATTAATTAGCCTAAATAGTAAATTTGTTTTGTATATCATACAGTATTGTGATATATATTTTATAAAAAAAAAATAGCGAAAGTGTGTGTTTATGTGTGTGCCAACAGGGATATGCATGCCAACAGGGATGACTGAAAGAGCAAACAGTAAACAGAGTTGCCTCTCTACAGAGCAATGCTAATCAGCTTCCATTAGCCTGCATGCTAAAGAGCTCACTCATTAGCCTGCACGCAAACACACAAGTCATTAGTTAGACTGGTAAATTAGCCATTTATTTAAGGCAATGCTAAATACTCAGTCAATGTTAAGTGTCTCATTTGCCAGGCGAAAAATCCTAAGCACCTTGGCAATTAGGCATCTGTAAAGGCCATTTATTGGCCCGTGCGTCATGGCGAGACATTTCTCCTATTGTCTCGTTATGGCGGCACTTCGGTCCAAATGATTATGGAAATGACAGAACAAAGTCGTCTTTGGTGAAGAACGCGCTCTCATAAAAGGCCCAGCGATGAATCACTCTGAGCAGGGTGGAGCTGTACAGCCAGGGTTGTTTGTCACATCTTCAGTTCAGAACGATGAGCGACACGCAGGCTTAGAGATGAGGGTTTGAAACAGGGCGGTGGTGGTTATTTAATTTGGTCTCCCCTGTCGGCCCACAGTGTTTTGTAACGGCGGTGAACTGCAGGATGAGGCAATCAGTCAGGCAGCTCGGCAGTAAGCCATAAGCAGGGTCGGCCTGTAATTCCACATTTGCCGGAGGAACAACCCCATGGCAATGCACGACAAAAGCCCGCCGGACCTGTCTGACCGTTGAAAACGATACATTACTGACTAAATAAGTGAGGAAGACACTCAGGCACTTGCATATATTAACCTTGACTTACTCTCCTGTTTATATATCTGCTCATAGTGTGTACATATTCTTAATTTAACCAGGTTTTATATGCATTTAAATGAAGCATGTATCCCTCTTTTAATTCCTATTACTGCCCTGTACTTTTGGCTGTGATAATTCCCCACCTGGGATTAATAAGGTACATTATCTTATCTCAAAAGCACTCCTGCACCGCGGAGGTCCTCCTCGTTACTTCATGTCCTGTCTGACCTAGCGCGGCAATTACCATTAGCAACAGATTGCAAAGTTTTGCTCCAAAGTGATGAAAAATAAACTTTGGAGAAAATGTTCAGAGGTAAGGTTACCAATGATGAGGACTTCTTGAGGGGGAGTGTGTTTATCGTGCTGCGGAGGGCATACCGAATCACCTCACACCGAGCGAGGCCCAAAACCAGGGTCGGCCATAAATACTGCAACGCCCCTGCGAAGGTCTTAACAGATAATATGTGTAGCTTTTAAAGTTTAATGGATTTATTTTTCAGACGGTACCACTGAGAGTCAAAAGTTCAATCTTTCAATCATTACCAAGCATGGGGAGGGGGGGGGGGGGGGGGGGGGGCAACGCACTTTACACTTCAAAGGAATGGATGCAAGAAGAAGAATATCTAAAAGACAAAACCCGTTGTGTAATTTCCAAAGGAATAACATTACACGCCAAAAAGAATATCAGGACAAGTTCCCCCAAACGGGTCATGTCCAGAATCCCTTTTGCTTTCATGCCGCTGTGTAACACACCACTTCACCCGGTCCGGCGCCGAGCATCATGGGTAACAGCTGCGGTTATGAAGTGGCCGGGGGGGGGGGGGGGGGGGGGGAAGGCGGTAGGTAATTGAGACCTCTGGCTGACGGCGAGTCCTCTCCCCCAGCAGGACAGAGAGCCGAGGTTAAGACATCAGCCGGCGACGGAGCAAGTTAGCCATGACTAATGCCCCAGCCTGCAGCCTGACCCCCTACATCAGCCCAGCCCCCCACCCCCACCTCTACTTCCACACTGACCCCCCCGTCCCTCCCTCCCCCAAGGGACAGCTCAGGTGAATCTCTGTATAGATTATCGCAAAGCCTCTTCACCGAATTCTTCCCCGAGGCCAACTGGCTTTTCATTCAGATAGAGCCCAGCTCCTTTCAAACACAGCCATGCCCGGGACTCATGTTCACCAGCCAATAGCTGAGTTTGGCAGATTATCTAATGCACACTCCTCATGCATGGTAAGACAACGTTCAAGTAGCTAATATCGTATTTCCTAAATAAACCGGATGAAAGGCTTTGTGTGCTTTATCAACTTCCCCATCTTTATATTTGCATACAGCTAACAACTACATATATAACTACGATATATATACATGTAATATATTGACGTAATTCAATATTATTACTTTGATATACATAATACATCCATGATATACATATATATATCCATAAAATGTATTGATATATACATATCTATCATTCCTTTGATGCACATATCATATCTAGGAATAAAGAAGACATATTCCATATAATACATTCAACCTTTCCTGTATATGTAAATAGAAAGTATTCAATATGTAATAGTTATACTGAAGCCCATTAAGTCTATAAGGTCTATAAGGGATGAAGAATGGGGAAGGGTTGATCTGTAAAGCTGTATTATGCAGCATAGAATCCTTAGCTGACCTGGACAATCTGGAGGAGAGGATAAGTAGGAAGCTGCCGCTAACCTTCAGAATCCTGCCATCCTCTCTATGAGGAGCTAGTGTAGGCCACTGAATCACCCCACCTGGGCAACTTGGCCGTTTTGGGCTACTGGTTATAAAAAAATGTTCTTCTAAATAAGCACAAGTCCACAGAACACCTAATTTGGTTCACATGCTCTATGGTCATACGAATACCAGGGCTTGCCCGAATACATAATTTCAAGCTATGAATTTTATTTTATTTATTATGTTTATTTATTTATTTATTTTTTCCACAATGTCTTGTTTTTTTTAAACGATTTATGATGACTATATGCTCTGTAAGGTGACCTTGGGTGTCTTGAAAGGCGCCTCTAAATTAAATGTATGATGATGATATGATGATGATATGAATATTTGTTAGGTTTCCACACGAATATCGGAATGTTTGAAAGAGAAAGAAAGAGAGAGATAAACGCCATTCACAGTGCGTTGGGCTATCTTTCACTGCCTTTAAAGTAGCAAGCGGAGGTCACTGTTGCAGAATCTACTATTTAACAACTGATCCTTTTTTTCCTTTTAATTTCTAAAGTGGCTCAATTGTTGAAACAAATGTATTGTTTAAGTAGCAAAAATACAATATCACTTAAGTGGCTTTCGCATCCACTCATCAGGGTCAGACTCGGTCACGGCAGAGCTTCAATGCAGCCTGAAGGTTTTCCGGAACACGCAAGGTTTCCAAAGTAGGAGAGTAGACCTCCTTCCAATTATCACAAAGCAAATAGGTGGTTTGAACATTGAGCAAGGTTTTGATTCGTTTTCACAGCAGGAAGGGCCGTACTCCCGGTGATAAATCACACAGCCGCTATTGTGGTGGACGGATCGCCATGAAAGGAAACCGCTAGCTCTTCTAATCATGTTTACCGAATAACCAATACGTTATGATTGGTAGGTAGAGATTTTGGAGTCGTTTGAACATAGAAAAAGCTTTCAATACCTTTTTAAAACCCTCCTAAACCATTAACCCGCTGCCATCGGGGGGGGTAATTGGCTTCTGTATGCTCACACTGGATGGCAGCTGTCAAAGGGCTCCCGGAATATTAAAAAAAAAAAATGTAATCAAACTACAAAACTCACAAATGGAAACTCGGTTATCCCACATTTGGCCATTGTGATGAAGGCAGCTGTTACCTCAACTGAAGCCTTGCAAGAAAGCGTTCTGGGACGTCTAGTGCCCTTACATATATATTTTATCACTGGGATATTCAGACGAAATGTAACTTATCCTTCTACCTTCAGTTCCGAAATAGGCATAAACATTCAAACATAATTTTTTATTTATAAAAAAACTTTATATTCAAATTCATTGATAAAATTTTCAAAAGGAATTTTGATTGTCTAAAATACGTTCGACTTCCACATGAGAAGGTTCCAGGGCTTTGAAACCTTTAAGGCACAAAGATGACATCCACCTTAATATGTGGGCTATAATTGCCCTCCTTGATTGGTGTCGCTCAAAAAGTTATGTTTGTCAATTTCAAAAAAATCGCAAAAAACATATAAATGGCGTTTCCTCTCAACCCATGACTCGGGTTCCCATCCAATCACCGGGTGACTTGTCTCTTCGCCCCCGGATGGCGTGCGCATGTGAATCCCCAGGAAAATATGGTTCCTGGAGTCTGTGATGTGTGCGGGCTGTGAATACCTATCAAGACGTATGCAGTCCTAGTTATTCTTCTTATCTAAATATGACAGCTGGATTTCTCTCCGCGTATTAACAAAGGTTTATCTTATCTTATCTTATCTTATATCACCACTCACGTATGAAATTCTCTGTTCATTGTCCCGTAAAAGAGGACGTTGAAAATCACACCGCCATTAATTCCCCTCTAATGCAGTGTAACACTATTTGAACACTCGATTTTAACACTAGTATTAAGAGCCTACGCGATAAACACATTCGTCAACTTGATGATCTTGTTATTACTGCTTTGGAAAAAGTACCTTTTCTCTGTGGCTTTCTTGTCTCAGGAAATAAAGTGTTTGTCTGGCCTAGTGTTGCTATGCCTCAGGCTTTATGGGGAAACTTTGTTTTTTTCTTTCCTCTTTCGGCCATAGGCGACTCTTTTAGATAGTGTGGCTGTGTGCTGTTAGCTGCTCAGACGATATAGAAACTCTTTGGTTCAGAGGGAAACAATGGACTGCAGGGGGGAGTGGGGACCAACATTACTAAGCGGCTCCAATTCCAAATCTGGCATAAATATCAAGGTTATGGCGCATGGTAGACCATTAAGGATAAAAGATGTGTTCATATAATGTCTTATAACAAAGCCGGATGTCGTGGTGTTATCTTCAGAGTTTCTCCACGCTATTGTTTCTGTGTTCATTAAGAGGCTGATTGGGCCTGCAGGGGAGGCAAGTTTGGCATCTCAAACTTTTAGAAATGAACATTATCTTCCGATGCAGTGCTGTGCAAAATATAAATTGCTTTATACTTTCAGTGAAATCGCAGTTGTTGATGAACATTGAGAATGGAATACACATGTGGATATATATATATATATATATATTCACATAAACATGAATATCTATATATATCATCAGCATATCATGTATGTGTGAGAATGCAGGTATTCACGTATTAATAGCTCAATAGCTCAATTCCTAACAAGAACAGAGATGATAAACTTTTACATTTAGTGTTGAAAAACGGGAATTAAAGTGGGAGCAGTTTTGCGAATAAAATGAAAAATGTCCACATTAATTCCCGAAGTAGGCTACTGTTGTACTAAACTGCTTTCTATTAAATCAGCTCTATTTTTGTATGTAATTTCTGCAGAGCCACACTTATCTTGTCTCTAGAGAGTACTACTACAACGACCTCATTCCTGTTGCCTCCCTGCCTGCCAAGGAGCAGGTTTGGTGTTTACGAAGGCGATAAAACAATTACGGAGGCTAATTGGTTATTTATTCAATTGAAACATAATTGGGTCGTTTAAAATACCTTCCGATTCACAATAAAGGGTGGAAGGAGAATAGACACTCAAAGGAAAACGGGATTCTGGGTAACTAGCACAGGCAACTATCTAACCTCGCTGTATTGTATTTATTCCGATACTTTTCCTTAGGATTCCTACGGAAAACCATTTCCTTTGACCTCATTGGGTGGCCGCCTTAATTCTGCCTGACCTACTTGACTCTAAACATCTCAATGACCACCAGAGGCGGCCCCTGAAGATGGGGAATATCCCCGTGACATGTGTATGCATTCTACATACATAACAAGTTCTGGCGAGTGGCTCAATCATTCACAGTCGGTGCCTGGCGAAGACAGATTATACGTATGCAGTTCAGGGAATGAATCTCTCTCTCCGTTGGGCCCTCCCAAAGAACCACAACCTTTTTGTTGTCCGACCGGCGGATTACAGCCGGAGGTTGTGCTTTTTTTTACATCTATTGACTTGAAATTGACTTGACTTGAAATTACCTTTAGCGCATGTTAAAGGGGAACCGTCACACCCGGGTAATCTTCTAATATAAGGGACTACTGCTTCAAACGAATGTTGTTAAAAAAAAAAAGCATGTTTTTAGCACAACAAAAAAAAAGCAATGAAAAAGAGAGCATTGATGTCATTGGGCCAGGATTTGCACCACTTATTCCACGGATAGACACTTTTTCATAAACACATGTATCAAGCAGTACTGTTGTATTAGAAAATGGTGTGTGTGATGGTTCCCATATGAGTATATTTAATGTATGTGTAATATTTATCATATATAGTATGCATTTGGTGCTGTATGGGATCTTTCTTGCTCCTGTGTGATAGTTATTTTAACCTATGATAGTTTGTCCTGAATCACTGCAATTCTGGAGTCGTGCTTCGATTATTTGGGTGTTGGGCAACTGACAATGCTCATGGGCACCTGTGATTTGGGTCAAACATCAACATAACCCAAGGCCTGTTCACCTGCAAATCACAAGGTTACAAGGCACTTCAGGCCAGGTACCTCCACCGGCCTCTGCTACCACCCCTGTTCTATGTGAGATGGAGGGCCCAGACAACCACAGCACCCAAGCCACGTCCATCTGCACATCCCCATGATATGTGTTGCGGTTTGGGTAGCCATACCAGCCAGGGGTCTTCTGGTCTGGGTGAGAATGACCACACATCCGCACCATCACAGGCTCGTTCACCTGCTTATCCCCTGAAGGCTATTCCTGCAGCACTTTGGGCTCCAACATTAGCATGTACATGGTTAACCAGGGCATTAGCATAATCCTGTGGCAGCAGCTGTCTTGCCTGTGCCCTCACACAGTTCCTAATTAGAGGAGCGGGTCTCGCTTGCACGACATTGACAGTGTAAGTCATCCAGGTGCTAAAGAGCTGACTCTGGTGGTCACGGCAAATTAGATAGAGAACAAAGCTCTGGAAGTGACCACGGCCCCTTTAAGTCCTGATTCCCGAGTCGGATTGTAATACGGAATGATAGCAGGATAGCAGGATATGGATAGCAGATCATTTAAAAACTGAGGACTAATTCAAAGGTTGATCATTGTTTGTTTTATGTCAACTGCGCTAAACTCCTATTATCATCCTCTATTTTTTGTTTAAGTAATTTGTTTTAGCCTTTTGTTTTATTTAGTTATGTTTTAGTTTATTGGTTGTCCATTCTGGAAGGTCAATCCTTTGTCTCCGGCTCTGAGTCATCTTTTCTTCCAGGATGTTCCCCATTCCGAGTTCTTAAGTCCAGTCGTAACACAAAACCTTCACACACATCCTTTGCAATAGTAAAAAAAAACATGCAGTTTTTGGAGACAACAACTCTGAAATTGGACGACTCAAACTGGCTCACCTTCAGATTGTGGTCCATAATATGTGCATTTGGTCGTTGGTTGATAAACTGTAGATGCTCACCTTTCTGCCCAGCAAATGCTTACAGCAATCTTCTCTCATCCATAATAAGAAGGGAAGATCCCAGGGAAACACACCTTCCTTCTCCTCAGGGATTTGGGGATAACACCCCCTGTGGAGCTTGGATCTATTGACTTGAAATTACAATTGAAGCATATATAATAAAATACATGCATTAGTATGAACGTGCTGTGGGGTGGGATTTGTTGAACCGCTGGGGGGGATCTGTCTACATCCCGATATTTGACGTACATCGTGAAATGACTTGTGCGTCTGTGAATGCAGGTTGGGACTCTGCTCTACTGAGTATTGTATTCATCATCTCGAGAGAAACACAAAAGTCAAATTCAGAATGATAAGATCTTTTCAATTGGATAGCTTTTCCAAATGTGTTGGTGAGTGCGTGAGACAATGTGTGTTTGCCAGTGCATGTTTTTGCGCTCACAACACAGAATTCGAGATGTGTGTGATGAATGTGTGCGCACTCGTAGCACAAGCTAGGGAATGTGCCTTACTGAAACTTCAGACCAGTGTGCAGGTTTATGCATTGTATGGATGCGTGTGTGTGTCTGTGTGTGCGCGCGCGCGTGTGTAAGTATTCACTGCTTAGACATGATGGCTGCCGTAGAAGAGAACAAAGAGAGAGGCTCCTAATGAGTTCTACCACTACTGAGACCCAAACTAGGCCAGCTGTGTGTGTGTGTGTGTGTGTGTGTGTGTGTGTGTGTGTGTGTGTGTGTGTGTGTGTGTGTGTGTGTGTGTGTGTGTGTGTGTGTGTGTGTGTGTGTGTGTTTTTGTGTGTGAGTCAGAACACAATGCAGGACAAGCACCAGACCTGTTACCAACAGGCCATGAGACTGGTGTTAGGGGGGGGGGGGGCTCCTAAAAAAGTGCAACGCCAGCTCTCGCTCTAGATCTAGACCAATGACAAACCTATCTACTAAATCTTCATTTTGTTTGATTTGCTGATTCGTCCTTGAGCAGATACTTCCTTACAAAGATAATCTTTCATAAAGTCGAAAAGTGGAATGAGCTGGTCAGCGCTAGAGATCTTGCTCAATGATGCCTACAGGTAGACTGCAGACAGTGGGGTTTGAGACACCAAAGCGTTGGCTAGCCACCAGTGTTAGCGAGCTATATTCAGCCTCTAGCAGTAGCAAGCTTTATCCAGCCTCTAGCGTTAGCGACATTTATCCGGCCTCTAGTGTTAGCAAGCTTTATCCAGCCTCTAGCGT
>NC_079415.1:7269130-7291630 GCF_026213295.1 Gadus chalcogrammus
TATATACTTCATTATCATCACTCAGTCGATAGAATAGAAGGTCATAATACGGTATACCTATAGGAATATCAACTATTCCCTGTAGTTTCTCTACATTGAAGACATTTAGCAGACACTTTTATCCAAAGCGACTTACAATATCACAATTATGTATCTCTAGTAT
This sequence comes from Gadus chalcogrammus, assembly GCF_026213295.1. NCBI lineage: Eukaryota > Metazoa > Chordata > Actinopteri > Gadiformes > Gadidae > Gadus > Gadus chalcogrammus. The sequence goes on from NC_079415.1 coordinate 7,269,294, forward strand.
ATAAATGTAGCCCAGTTAGAAATATCTCCTTTTCACTTCCCTAGTGTTTTTCCTTGTGATAGAGATCCAGACCCACATTGTCCATGTTTTAATATAACGTAGTTGAGATTGCGAGTGTACAGTTATGTTATATTTACACGGGCGGAACGTACTGCACCTGCTTTAGACTCGACCACAATCTGTCCTCAACTGTCCTACCGTGTGTGGATTCACCTGAGAGCAAACAGAATCTCTAATATCATTGCTTTGTACTTCTCGGACGAAGACGTTCAAGAAGGCTGATGGCTGAAGTCGTGAAAAGAATTCCCTGAACTCTTTCCGGGAAACCAAAAACGAAAGTCTGTACCGGCCATACTATCATTTTCTTTTCCCAGGTCGAAGTTATGAAATCCCTAATGGGCCTATTGGCATTGGATGGGGTTGGCTCTGGCTCTTTGATCAAGTCCGACTGGTCTTACAGGCTGCGGGAGACGCATAGCTCCCCGCCAACTAGCGCAGCAGAAGTCTTATTCTGCTGAGAAACCGCTTTGTGAAGCATTGAGAGGTAATGACACAGACACACACACACACACACACACACACACACACACACACACACACACACACACACACACACACAAACGCACGCACACTTTCAACATCAAAGCAGCTGAGTCCATGTACATACCCAGGCCCACACATAATGATCTGGATTCAGTTTGTTGGATTGATGATGCCAATTCGAACCTAATGCCAAACTGAAAACCCAGGAACTTGTGTGGGCACGTCCGCTATTACACAAATCTTGGTCTCGCTATCTTTTTTTCGTCATTCCTACATGCATATTTGCCCTTGTAAAACATTACAAGCAATATAGCACTGGCATTTACAGAATTGGAATATGATTTTGATAATTTTCAGAAGAACTTCCAACGACATTAGAACACTTTTATTTTTGTAAATGTGACTAATGTTGAGCCTAGTAAGATGAGTTACACCAATTCTTAACCAATTTATAGGATTCACATGTTATGGGAACGCATTGAGAATGCACACAGGATTCAAAAAGGTCCCAGACCAGTGTGAACCGTATTGCACGTAAGATAGCCTGGTCGCGTCATATCTGGACATAAATAACTCACATAACTCGGCCCCCTTCAGAAGGTTGTCATGGTTCTGCTAGCCTGAACCTACTGCTACACTGACCTCCTTTACCACGGCCTATTGCCTGTGATTCAATCACTGCAATCAAGAGAACCACAATTAAACCTGATGAATAATTGACTCTGATTAATGATGCGTAGTCGGGGCCTACGTCGGCGGCGTTGATTGGACGATTCAAACCACGCTAATGTCTGGTCCACAGGAGACCCGTGGTTAGCTACGTCCCTTTGTTTAGTACACATTAATTTAAGCAATAATAAGAAAAAACAGGTCTTGTCATTATGAAACCATAATACATAATTAAAACTGATCCTTCCAGGATGGATCCCTCTCTTTCTGCGTTCGAGCTCTTGGTTTCTTACCTGATAATTAAGGGAGTTTTTCCTTGCCCTTCAGCAGGCTTAGTGACCAGAGGGAATTGGTGTATTGCGGCCTTTGCGTCTGTGATTAAGGGCTATAACAATAAAAACTTGACTTGTGTGTAATCGCTTATCAGATGCTTTTGTCCAAAGTGACGGTTGCGGAAAATATGAGCATTTTATGAATTCTAATGTGCAAAGTACACAGTACACAGTTCTATGAATCAGAGGCATTATTAGTTGTAGTCAATCACATGCACAATAGGAGTTGCATAAATACATCTGGAACATTCCAAGATGAATGCCTTCACACCGCTTTGGTCTTTTTTAATGGATTTTCCTCCTTGTAAATAATGAATCATTTCTTATTCATGAGTTTGATAGGGTTTGATTTCAAGGTTGACCTCGAAGTTCTTGATGTTAATGAGTAGGTTCTAAACACAAAACACACAATAACGCAGAAGTAACATCTCACAGCACTCTTCTGCCCCAAAAGAATCCACAAAATTCTTGAAATCCAAGACAGACTTGTGGATGTGGATGAGATGCAGAATGCGGGCAGGCCTACTTCTAGCACTGCCAGTACCATACATACTCATTAATTCTAAGACCAAATCTAGTTCTTCACACAGGACAAAAGGCTTCAGGCACACTGAGTTCTTTATATTTTTCCATTTCGACGTGTACACAGTGGTGTGTGATGATGATATTGGGATATATTGCGTTTTCTGTGTCACAGCAGGGTCCTCTAGTTGTTAAAGATTGATGGAGGGAGACGGAAGATAGTGCTGAAAAATAACTATACACAGTAACATCAGAGTTGTAAAGCACGGATACAACACAAGTAACTTCACTTGGAGACTTTAATTAACACAAAAAGAAAATAAAGCATGTGTGATGATACGGAAAAAAAGAGGACGAAAACCCTATTCCCTGACACACAGGAGGATAAACCAAGACTGAGTGACAACCGGAACAACACAGAAGGGCTTAAGTCTGCAGTTTAATTGAACACAGGTGAAATCAATATTCACTGATTGAAGGTATATGAGAGCCCAGCAGGGTAAACCGGCCCCAACACTGCTGGCGTGAGAGATGGCACTCTTTTGGAAGCATGATGAACGTTTCATAGAAGATGTTGACCTTCAGACTTTCCATCACATTTTTTTAAATAAAAAAAATATTTTATAACCTTTTGAACCTATTTAACCTTTGTAATTTGAATATTGAATAAATTATATTGAATACTTTGAGTCATCTATCCTCAGCTCCAACCCCTGCCATAGATGATAATGAGTCACTGTCATTGTTTCGAACATGATTCACCATGATGAGGTGTTTTGAATGCATTGTTTCTGCACAAAGTGGCACCATTTCTCATCTTGCTTAGCAACGGTGTTGCTGAGATAACAATGTCCCCACCCAGAATCTCCTCAGGCCCTGTCGTACACATTAACCGATCCAAATGTATCTAAACGTAACGCTACCACAACATATTCACCACTAACCCAACACCATAACCTCACATTATCTAACCTAATCTCTCCCCGTAACCATGTCTAACCTATTACTTAAGCTTGACTCCACCCTAAAGGTATTGTAGGTACGATTCATTTTTTCGGAGAGGAAGAGCAGAACAGAGCTGAAGAGAGCACCATTTTGACAATCAACCAAGATCCCCTCCATCTCTGCTTCCCTTACGTTTCTCCGCCATTAAGAAGTGTTGCATTACACACCTGTGATTGAAAGCCAAGATGGATGTGATGCCCAGAGGCACGTGCAGTCAACTCAGAAGAGATACTCACACAGAGTATTTCACCCGCTAATGGCTGACGGATGGCGATGGCATTTCTAGCAAATTACACAAAAATTATAGTTCTTCAATATGACATACACCCCCTTTAACTAAAACCTAAAAGTAACCATCTCTGAAAACCTCACAATAACCCCTAACGCTAAACACGACAATTTAAAGCACTGTACCTATACTGAAAAGAGTTATATGTCACAAATGTTCTATACTAAATCATAAAGTGATGATGATGTTGTCATTTCTACTGGTTATGAAGTCTGGCTTCTCCGACAACAATGGCACAGCCAATATGTTCCCCTTTTTTTAAATTTCCATCCCAGGTCAGAATGTTGTTTTGGCCCGTGTGTTCTGATTCACTATTCTCTGATTACCCCGGGTTGCCAGATATGAAACAAATTGGCACCCAGCACAGGGTGCTGCCATATAAGCAAAGCAAACAAACTGGATCAACGGAGATTGTACCTCCTTCTGCCAGACCTTAAAAAGCCTCGTCCTCTTTTCGAAAAGCAGATCCGTGCGGAAACACGGGTAAATCTTGGGAGTTTCATTTGAAAGATGGAGAATGCTTGGCGCCCAGATGAGCTGGTTTATATTTACCGCAAGCAATGCATCAATTGAAAACATAAACATTAACTGATCATCTTACAGTGTTTGAATCGTTGTCGCTTGTCAATGTAAAGAGACAACGACAGAATAATTGCGCTCTTCACAAAATATAATGTTGCACCTCGTTTTGCACATGTCGGTTGATGTTTGGTCTTGAGTCTGGGGAGGGTAGGGCAGACAGGAGAAAACTTTTCCAACATTGGGAATCTGGAGAGCATCACCCTTTTAAATGTTGTGTCAGAATTACATTTTATACCTTTAATCAGCCTTAATATTATAACATATGTAATAGAATTTAATGTATCCGAACAAAACATAAAAAACATTGAAGTGACCAAGGCAAGAAAATATCAACACACCTCTTTATAATCGTTGTGATAGCTGATCTTAGGAAACTGTGCGCCCATTTATTGCCCCCCAACAAATTTCCACGCAGTCAACATTTCCCAATATTTTTCCAGTGCATTTAACGGATACAAAACAACAACAGCCAAATGAATGACTCCGAAAGGGGTGAACAAGCGGCAAATTCCCTGTGTTGTTCCTTGGTGTAATGTCCTTTATGTTCTCTTCAATGGTCAGAACAGAACCATCAGGGGGAGACCCATCGCACTGGGCCATGTCTAACGCGGGCCACATTAGCCACAGATGAATGCCTCGGGAGCTATTTTAAAACAATCTGCAGAGGCCGAGCATTCAGATGACATTGAGATTGTAAACACGTTGTGAATAATGACAGCCAGACCATTTGCAAACCCCCTTTGGCAGCAGGGGTAAACAGACATCCGACGCTATCGCCACACAGCACTCTTTAAAAGGGGAATGCGTGGGTTTCTAATCTCCAACAGCTTGTTGGTAAAGGAGGGTTAGGATGGCGCGCTCACAGAAATGGAGCCGGTTGTTGACCTCCTGTTAGTGTAGGGTTGCGTCGGAGGGTTAGCTTTTTATTTTTCAAAAGCCGGGCCAGCCTTCTTGAAGACATCGTCAACAGGATGTGTCTGTTGTCCTGGGCGTTAGTTTTTATTCGCCGATCGTATGCCCGTCGCAAGACACTTTCTTATCATGTAAGGTTCTAAGAATTTATTCCTTGAAGTTTATGGATTTTGGGTTTAATCTTCTTCAAGGGTAAGTGAACTCCAATATCACTTTTCTTTCATTTGAAAATGGTTGCGTTTCGGTCTCACAAGGTGTTTGTGATGTGGAAGACTTCCAGAGTGCTTGTTTTCTATGGCTGCGCTCCCTTTGTTTAAAAGAGCAATAAACCTAAAATCCTATCGGATCTTCAACATAGAAATCCATGCTATTTATTTACTCAATGTTAACAAAATAATATAATAAAATAAGTGATTAAATAATATAATAATAAGTCATTTCAAGAAAACAGGGGAAAAAAATCGTTGTTTTTGGCATCCTTCACCAAACAGTATAGCAAAATTTACTCTGCTATGACCTCAAGTTGCGTTCAACCCTATGGTCACAACGATGGGATGCTGGCGGCAAGGTGTGTGTGTGTGTGTGTGTGTGTGTGTGTGTGTGTGTGTGTGTGTGTGTGTGTGTGTGTGTGTGTGTGTGTGTGTGTGTGTGTGCGTGTGCGTGTGGAGCTCTGTTTGGCCAGCAGTTGCAGTAAATGGCCATGTCCGAGCGAAGGTTAGCCTTCTCGTTCACTTAATAGCATAACTCCACGCTGTGTGGTGCACTCCGTACACAGCATCGCTCATAACACCACTCACACACAATGACGGCACTAGCTTAAAGAAAAGTACCCCAAAGTAGCCGTCGGTCGTAACCATGGGGATAACACGTCCGTTCCCCCCCCCCCCCCCAAAACCTTCCTGGAAGTCTCAGCCCAAAACGCATTAGTTTAATCTCATCGTGTTTGAGTTCTGGCTGAAACAGGGAGGGGGTTTGCTTTTCCATGATACTCTTCGGTGTAATTGTTTGTTTTGTCTCGTCTATCGCAGCACCAATCTGCCTGAGGACGGAGCATCTGCCAGGAGCCGCACCAACGCAGGATTCCTCCGTTCAGAGATTGGAGGCGCTGGGATAATGTTAGCCGAAATATCTGAGATCGCGTTGCTGATCGATATCAGCATCCTAGTGAGGAATGAGCCAACAAATATGCACACACACGCGCACGCACGCATGCACACACATGCAGACAGACGCACAAACACACACATGCACACACACACAGACACACATGCACATGCACACACACACACACACACATGCACACACACACACACACACATGCATACACACATACAGGACCATTCACAGGGGCAGAAACATGCACACAAAAACATACAAAGAAATACACACACACATGCACACAATATGAATGCCCTCCATTGTTGAGATGTCACTTCCAGTTACAGTGTTGCATTAATTAAAAAATGTTATTCAACTGACTAAATGGAATACAGAGTATCTGAGCAGACTTCATATCTCCTGAGATTTCATTACACAGTCTTAATTAAATGCCTGTGCGTGGCCCTGGCTGCTTGGGCCCATGTCGCTGCGTGTGTGTGTGCGTGTGTGTGTTTGTGTGTACTTTCTCCAAGGCATGGCATGGTCAGTGGTTATAATGGAGCTGCCAGAGCCTCTTAGGGACCCACAGGACTGTGTTTAGGGGCCTACGGGACTGTGTTTAGGGGCCTACAGGACTGTGTTTAGGGGCCTACGGTACTGTGTTTAGGGGCCAACAGGACTGTGTTTAGGGGCCTACGGGACTGTGTTTAGGGACCTACAGGACTGTGTTTAGGGACCTACGGGACTGTGTTTAGGGGCCTACAGGACTGTTTTTAGGGGCCTACGGGACTGTGTTTTAGGGCCCTCTCGACTATGTTAAATGATATATGGGACTATGTTAAGGGGCCCTCAGGTATTTGACAGGGGCCCTCAGGACTACGGTACGCGGCCCTCATGCCTATATCTAGGGGCCCTCAGGACTTTATTCAGAGGCCCTAAGGACTTTCATTAGGGGCCCTAAGGACTTTCTTTAAGGGCCCTCGGAGCTAAGTTCAGGATCCCTCGGGACTATATCTAGGGGCCCTCAGGACTTTCTTTCAGGGCCCTCAGAACTATGGTTCGGGGCCCTCAGGAATATTTTCAGGGGCCCACAGAGTGCTTGAAGTAAAACTGCACTGATTTGTGCAACAGCTGACATCACGTCAATTCCATTCAATATTATTTGTATAGTGCTTGATCACAGTACCCAAAGGGTACTTCAAAGGGCTTCACGGGCCACAGTCTACCAATAGGGTCACCCAGCGAGGGAAAACTCCATACAACTAAATACATGAAATATCCTCTAGATGTTCTATTCATTTGTGGTGACTGTGGTAGGTTCAGCACCAAGGACAGCGCTGGAATAGCACAAAACCAGTCGCTCTGATTTGCTAAGCTAACAGAAAGTGCACAGAAGTGTGTGTTATGCAGTTCTGTGGACCTGTTGCCCTGTAGGTATTTTTAAGACTGATTCTGTTGAGTGTCGCTCAACAGTGTAGACATTTTTTTTATAATCTCATGTTAATTTTTTTACTTTGATGAGTTTTTCTATAATTTGTATGTTGACATTGTGTATTTTTACTTTTTACATGTTTCAGATTTGGGTATTTGTACTGATCACATGCATACGCACATACTGATTTCAACTGACCTGGAATTTCTGGGTTCCGTTACACAGAAGAGCAGGCAGCCATCTTGTATCTGTAAGACTACCAATGAACACCAATGACTCACTTTTACTCAAGTTTGGGTCCCTTGGAAGAAAAGGTTCAACAATATGATGCAACATCAGTCTCTAATAAGACAGTGACTCAAATGAAAGTCTGAAAAAACAGTGCTTTGCTTGGTTCCCCTCTAATTAGAGTGGTAACCAACATTCACTTGGTTTTGCCTCTGGAAATCATCCAATCAAGCTAGGGATTTGGGAAAAAAATTAGTACAGCGCAAACTTCATTGCAGCATTATTTATTTTATTACAAGTTTCGGATTTACATCTGAGGAATCAAGATGACAATGTTGAATTTTAAGAAGGAAAGAATGAAAACCAAGAGCAGAAATAAAAACTCGAGCAGAACTCTGCTCTGTTTCTCCTTGACGGCCGGCCGCTTTAGTCCTGTAGAATAAAAGAACAACGCAAAGAGTGTCAAAATAAAACCGGTCCCTCTACAACTGACTTCACCATTCAATGCTGCTAGCGACAAACCAGTTTTTCGGAAGCACTAAACACGACAGAATTACAATGCAAAAATGTACTTACTTCAATGCGGAAATCTAAACCATGACCCTAGCCCCAAGCGTTCCCTTGCCAAACCAATTCCATGTCTGCTTCACTGTAAAAGAGAAAAGGTATGCGTGTACATCACACTTCTCGGCGTGTTCGAGGGTGAAGTGACGAGTGACGGTAGGGCAGCGTGTCTGAGTCCTAGTCGCTCTGTACTCTGGGATGGAATGCAATTGAAGGCAATTTACTCTCCGAGCTGAACGTATTCTAGTTCCTAAATAACCCCTGGGGTGCATTACCATAGACACAGTCAGACTGAAACCAAACGTCACTGACACACGTACGCACACACACACACACACACACACACACACACACACACACACACACACACACACACACACACACACACACACACACACACACACACACACACACACACACACACACACACACACGAGGCTGTGCGCTGATCTAAGTGCACACAATAATAAACCTTGAACCTGCAGCTGTCAACTCTGTTGTCCCCAAGGCGCAATACTGAGAATCTCATCTATGTGTCTGCACCATCTGTGTGCGTACATACCTCCAAGTGTGTGTGTGTGTGTGTGTGTGTGTGTATTTGTGTGTGTGTGTGTGTGTGTGTGTGTGTGTGTGTGTGTGTGTGTGTGTGTGTGTGTGTGTGTGTGTGTGTGTGTGTGTGTGTGTGTGTGTGTGTGTGTGTGTGTGTGTGTGTGTGTGCGCGCATGCCTGAAAATCTTCATCCATCTATATGTCAGTCGTGTCGCTCTGCCTAAAAGGTCTGTGTTGTATTTTTGCCGCTAATGGAGAGAAAGGAGCGTGACCAATTGGAGCTGACAGCCAGGGCCCGCCCACCGGAGCAAAGTGAGGACCTATCACAACAACAGAATCCCAACAAACAACATCTAGGCTAAACAAAGAGACGCAACAGAGAGTGCCCAGGACAGCAGAAGGCATGAGACGGCTCTTCAGCCCCCCCCCCCCCCAACACACACACACACACACACACACACACACACACACACACACACACACACACACACACACACACACACACACACACACACACACACACACACACACACACACACCCCACTCCCACTCCCAATCAGCCAATCACATCTCTGGAGATGAGAGGGAGCAGCATTTGGACACATGACAAGAACGAATGGATCTGGACTGTGTTTAAAAAAAAAAAGAATTCAACACTGTTAAATAATTATAATCAAAATGGAGTAAATTGTTAGGGTGCTTTAAAACTTCACGGGCGGGATAGCGTGATGGTTACAGGGCATTTGACTCCGAGGTTTTGAGGTACTGGGGTTGGAACTCCAACGTCTGCAGCCTGACCTGCGCCTACTGGAGCAACACGTCCCACTCACACTACTGGCTCTTTCATGCCATCGTCTGACTCCACTCTCTCCTCCCTACAGAGCCCCCGGGGAGGGGCATGAACTTGGCTCTTGTTTTAAATGGTGCGCACGTTTTATAAGCTGCGTGCCAGTTTTAGTCAATCACGTGCACGTGCTAATAACGAGACACACCGACAGACCGTCTCGGAAGTTGTGCTCTGAGAGAGACGTTGAATTCGAGTTCCAAATAAGAGCTGTTTTATTTTCTTGCAATCAAAGCCTCAAGTGCTTCCAACACAGCGGGGGGGGGTTTATGGTTACTGTTGTTTAATTCAAACGCTGTTTAAGACCTGGCCAGTTAATTTGTCTGATCCGAGTTCACTGGCCAACGTTGCACCGAGGAAGGGGGAAAACACAGACGAAATGTGTAACTTCATGAACGAATACTAAAGAAATCGGCCTGACATCACCCCACTTTAAAAATAAATATGTTCATGTCACCTCCAGGGCTCTGTACTTTTCTTTGGATACAAGCGTGTGCTAAATAACTAAATAAGTCGTGAAAGATTTAGAGTAAAGTTTCGTTAAGCCGCAAACTTTAAGGCCGGTGTGTGCGGAGTCTGACTGTTCTTTGTCCTCGTAGGCAGGTGCTAGGGAGGACTCGTTGCAGCAACTGCTGAAACTACAGCCAAAATGTGCCTCTGAAACACAAACAGTGTGTGAGTGATCAGAATAATTACCGATAAATGAATGCATCAACAGGACCCACGAAAAAAAAACATCCCCATCTGCTCTGGGAATTCCTCCTTCATGCAGCGGCAGCTTCTGAACAAGGTCACAACAACAGCGGCGTGTGGTTAGCCGTGCGGTGATCCACGTGTTAGAACTTGACGGAAATACCCAACAGGTTCTGCCGTGACATCGAAAAATGTGAAAACCACAGACAGGCTTTGCAGGGGGGGCCAAGAGCTGGTCAACTACCCCCCAACAGCCCCCCGTCCCCCACTCAACCCACCCAACCACATCAAACCGACATTTCTTAGAATCAGAATCGACTAAATGTAATGGATCTATTAGTTGTTAAATAAGATCTAGATGATAGTTTATTAAATGATGCTCAGCAAGTAGGCCTATGGGTCTCCGTGGATCACCTGGGGGCTTCTTCTATGCAGGAATTCAACAGCCGAAGCAATAATAGAAATTTTACCTCCCTTCACAAGGGATTCATTGTGGAGAAGGCAATGGGTAATCAATAGCGGTAAATTTCACGTTTTGAATTTGTCGCTTGGTTCTTTACAGCGTCTGTGACTGTGCTCTTCGCTCTTCTGGGACCCCCTCCTCCCAGCTCCTTGGTTTGTGTCCAATCCCACAAGGAGCTTTAAATAGGTGCACGCCGGTCACGCTGTCTTCCTGTGTCAGAGTGACAGCTTCCTGTTGGCAGCGAAATGCTACCACCCCGAGATAACCTAGTTTCTCTACCAATGTGGAAGAAAAGAAAACCCAATTCTCTAAATAAAGAAAAATTGGAATAGTGTCCCGGGTTACAAAGGAATGCGGTTCAGAAAGGGTAAAGGTTCAGCAAAGCCGGAGTTAAGCCGGAAAGCCCTGTTCTTAGTGGCTGTTTGAAGGCTCTCACTGAGACTGCATATCTTAGCGCGGTTCACAATGTATATCGTGCTCTATCAGGATATGCTTTTCGTTTTGAAGTAAAGCTCTTAAATGTGCCAACACTGAGGGTCATCACATTAAAGTACATTTATAGAAGAAGAAGTAGTTTCTAACCTTTAGCCTTGATCCAAATCAGGGAGACAACGAAACTGGGTTTCACGATGCGTTTAAATTTTATTTCACGACTTTTGTCAATCACGCTCAAAATCAGCGAACGATAGTACCAGACCCCATAGCTACACCCTTACGCCTGGTGTTGTCATGTGGCCTACCGAAACCATCACTTCAAGAATACACAATATATGTTATGCGTACTATACAAATCATAAACGTCATAATGTGTCACCTTAAAGGTGACATATTATACCAACAGGTGTGAGTGTGATTGGCCGTTACAAGTCGTTTTGAAAATCTGCCTCTTCTGACATCACAAGTGGGCGTGTCCACCTACAATTACAATTAGGGCATTTAGCAGACGCATTTATCCAAAGCAACTTACATCGGTTAATACACACATTGACACACCCGACGGCAGAGTCAACCATGCAAGGCGACAGCAAGCTCGTCAGGAGCAGTTAGGGTTAAGTGTCTTGCTCAGGTAAACGTCAACACTCAGCTAGGAGGTACTGGGGATCGAACTGGCAACCTCTCGGTTACAAGTCAACTGCTCAACCTCCTGAGCTAATCCAACCCACCACACCTAGATGTACCGAGCAACTTTTGCTACAATCCACTAAGACTGATCTATCCAGCACACATCTAGGTGGAGACGCCCACTTGTGATGTCAGAAGAGGCAGATTTGCAAAACGGGCTTGTAACGGCTAATCTCACTCCCACCTGTCGGTATAATATGTCACCTTTAAGAGGAGGAGACCGGGGGGGTTGACGGAGGTGTAAGTGAACCATCAGCCATCTGTGAGGCACGGCCCCACAGTGGGTCGGAACTTGGGAGGGGTGAAACATCAGCCCTATATCAGTGATGTCATTCTCCCTTGACATCCAATTCCGAGTGAGGGGGTTCCCCTTGTGATTGACACCGGGTTCATAATGCGTATAGGATTTGTATAGTACGCATAACTTATATCGTGTATTTTTTAAGTGATGGTTTTTTAAGATAACTTTGGAATTCATTTTAGTTAAATTATGTTGTTTATGGTGGCGACTTAAACTATGACTAACTTTGTTTTTCATTTTTAGACACAATATGTGTCTTGGCCCTTCTTTCCCTGGAGTTAAACGTGGGGTATTTGTGTCTGTGGACGTAAGCTGTTGACTAAAGTTGTGTCTGATTCTTTGAACGGCTGACAAGTAAATAGCAGAAAATTGCTTAGCGAACGAAAAAAAAAAAAAAAAGATTTGCCTTTACTCACTTTTGTTTTGAATTCTGGAGAAGAAATTAAATTCCTTTCAGGGAATGGCAGGAAGATTGCTGTGCGTGTGTGTTCATGCGTGGCTAACTACCTCTCATTTACATCTTGGGGAACAACACTGTCACCCCACTTTCTGAAACAACATGATCCACCGACTTTCTCCTCGCCGGACACAGAGACAAACGTCTCGCAAAGCTTCCAGAAGTATCTACCCAATGAGCAAACTTCAGTTATTTTTCTTTTAAACTCGTTTCTTGTTTGTGTTTTGTGGTTTCCCTTGTTAAGCACTTTATATAATGCTGTTTTCCACAAAGAGAGCTGTATCGCTAAATCTCAATAGAATAATTGATAGTTCCTATACACGATAAGCAGGAATATGGAAACCTTTTCGATACCTCAATTGCAAATATCTGTCTGTAGGATTAAGAGAAATATATATCCAGTATCAGATTTCCCTAAATGCTAACTAGGATTGGTATTAATGAACTCAAAACCATTGAACTTTGTCTGCAAATGTTAATGGAGGATTGGTATTTCATGACATATATTCTGTTTCAACACAGTTTTTCTCTATTTTCAAATGTTGGAGATTACCCACGCACACACACACACACACACACAAACTCACTGGTGATATTTACATATTCTCTAAGACTCCAACTCAATTAATTTCAGTACAATATTAATTGTATCATAAAAACATGTTAATTATTTCACTGCGTTAGATGTGAACATGAATTATTCAGCATTTGAATGTCTGTGTGTGAGTTTGTGTGAGGGTGTGTGTCTGTGTGTGTTTTGATGTGTGCTTGTGTGTGTGTGTTTGTGTGCTTCTCTGTTTTTTATGTGTTTCAGTGTGCTCCATTGTGTGTGTGTGTATCCACAATCTTGTGTGTGTGTGCACATGCTTGCTTGTGTGTGCACATGCTTGCTCGCGTGCGCACATGCACGTCTGGAGGACATATTTGCATGTAAATGCTGGATCTGTTTATTTGCGTCACTTGGTTGGTTTCCTCTTGTTTGTCTTTGCCTTCAGAGCGCCTGGGCGTGCCAAGCCTCTGCCGGCTGTTAGCCAATCAGACTCCTCGTGGCCGTGGCGCCGCACTCTGCTCTGTATAGCAAAACCCCACATAATGTATGTGACAATGTATGTATCCCCCTGTACCACAACCCCAATGTACAGTATGTCTGTTGTCATCAATGTATATATATAAATGTATATAAAACAGTCGACGCACGGTGCGACAAGTCTGACACAAAAAAGGAAATAATCAAAACAAATGAAGGAGGAAAGAAGTAAACAGAAACTATTTGGCTGCCGGCCGAATGCCTACATTGTCAACACCGCCGTGGACAAGAATCGCAACAACACTGATGATGAAAAAGCCATTATGTCAGCGTATCGATGACAACAACGATAGAAGCAACAGTAACAACAATGTAGACAAACAACGTGGATAAACAACGTAGACAACAATGAAAACACTTATGTAAGCATCGCTGTGGACAACATGATGGAATCACAGACTTTAACGTGGATGTTAACAAGGATGAAAACACCAGTGTAAACATCACATCACTGTGGATACCATTATAAACAACAAATTAAACAAGGATGCAAAGACCGCTGTAATCAACACTGTCAACGACTGTGTCTAAAACCACGTAAGTCGTTCCATTAAGGGCTAGTGAGCCATCAGACTCCACACGTGACATTGGTGTCTGGGGCTCAAGATGTCTCAGATAGGCCTGGGGCTGGTTCCTTATGTATCAATACTTCACGTCCCTAGCTGGGGGCAGTTCTGAGTTTAATTGAGTGCAGTAATCGGGCACTGTCTGTTATTTTTTTCAGTATACGGGGAATTCAAGCACAGTTCATCAAATGATGGACAGTTTGAGTCTGAACACTGTGTGTAATGATGCCAGGTTTTAAAAGTCATTACTGATGATATGTCCCAGAACTTTACTTCTCAAGTTCATTCTATAAGAAAGACGAATGTATGAGTGATTCAATTAAAATGTGTGAGGACTTTATCACATGCTGTGCACTTAATAAAACACACACGCACACTTTCCAAACTTGATAAACATCCTCCTTATGTGCCACTTCCTCTCTGCGTCCTTCATTACGTCTTTGTCGCTATAATCGACCATAATCTTCCTCATCATTTCACACATCATCATTATCATCATTTTCAACATCACATTGCCATGACGACCTCTCCTCCCTGCTACGTTTTCAGTGTGTGTTGCGCATTTGAATCCGATAATTTCAGAGATTTTTTGGAACTATCCGTGTATATGGTTTCCTTTTTAATTATCAGCCAAATTCCGATCCTCTTGTCTGCAGTTTTTTTTCTGTCTTTTGCGTTCAGGCTCACAATGAACATGATGCCGTTCCCCATAAGCCATGACAACCAGAAGAGTGTGTTTAAGCTCATGTTGTGTATCTAGAGTGCAGTACCACACGTCCGGGATACCTGCTACACACCATGATAGCACCGGTGATACGAAAGGATCGCATGCGAACAGCTTCTGTTGGCAGCTCGGATTTTGGGGGGGACTTTTTCTCCTTTGAGTACCTTGGCTTAAGGGGTATAATAAATTGTATGCCTGTAAAACCCTATTCTGATAGAGAAATCAGTTAAAGGTAGGGTAGGACATTAAAGACCTGAGTGGCCCTTTCCGTTGGACCTTGAACCTGATTAGCCATAGCAAGCCATTTGAAAATCTGCCCTTCCCAGTGCCTTAGTGAGAACACAGCTGGGAGTGTCCACCTGGATGTTAGATGGACATCCAGGTGGACACGTCCACTTGTGATGAACACTCTCACTGAGTGACCGGTAGACCATGGACGACGACGAGTGTTTGCCAAAATTGAAGATCCTCCGTTCATTGAGAAAAGTGAGCCAGTGCCCTTCTTTCTTTTATAAATGTAGTCTGCATTGAGCTGAAAGGTATATGCTACATGGACCGCAAAACTAGAATATCCTCATTTTTTTCATTTCAGAAATCTGGCCAAAGAACACCCCTTGGAGGTAGAATCATTGAATTTAAAAATAAACGTATTACATATCTTTATTTGGATCCACATTATCAGTTATTGCCACGGAAAGCTGTAGAAGCTGGAGGTGAGGATCTGGGAAAGGACAAATTGAAGTACTTTGGGGAGATTATAGTGTGAGAGGTAAACCCACGCACCGGCAAAATTAAGTTAAGCCATTTATGCATACATTTTATTCACGTATTCTACAAAGTATTACAACTCTCTGTCTGCCCTGACAGGCATAGCATTTCAACTAATGGGACTACTATCATAAAGATATTTTATTCATAAAGCCTCTAACAGGCTAACACCGCTGGCTAGCGTGTGTTTTTTTTTCCAATCAAATCCAAAACCTCCTACCTTTTTCTTTTGGCACTAAATACCTCACAATGCCTTTTCACGTCGTCTTTGAGCATTTATTTATTTTTCTGGCATCAATTCTACCACTGCGTTTCGTTGCTTCCCCTGAACTGTACACTTTGGATGATTAAGATGCAGGGTTCTTTTTCACATTGTCGCAGCAGAATCCATTATTGCAGCAAAAAATAAACAATATATAGAAAAAGTTTCATGCTGTTAAATGGCTTATAATCAACACTGATGTACCAGCAGCGAAAGCCTTGCTAATTGTCGCTGTTTACATAAGAAGTAACCATTTTAAACACATTGTGGTGAAGTCCAAGTCACGTATTCAAAAGTAATCAATCTATATATATGATATACATATATTATTGTACATATAATTCATTGGTATAAACTTAATGTGCTTCTCCCATGTGTGTGATTTTCAGACCGTGTTCTAAGTGTGGCTGTTTTTGTTCAACCCACTTTGCTTGCTGCCAACCCCTGGTAAAGGGTAGATTAACTGGAGGGCCAAATGTGAATTGATAACCATGAATTTCTTGTGTGGATTAACACCCAAGAGGAGATAAGGTTATTGTGGCTGCACATGGTCGTTTTGTTTGAAATCTGCTATGTGGAACGCCTGTTGGCAAATAGACAGCACTGTTTCCTAGCAACAACTTTAATATATGTAGAATTACGTTCCCTAAGTAAAAGGTGTTTAATGGCTGTAATCTTCTAGGGTTCTTTTCCTTCAGAGAAAAAAATGGATACAAAAAAAAGCATGTGAACACAGAAAGTGGCAGTTTGTCAACGTGATTGAAGGACGGGAGTCACTTTGAGGCTGAGAAATTTGGTTTCACTGCAAACATTGAACACTTATTTTCTTCCAACACAAATTGTTTAAACACACTGGCAGTTGGAAGAGAAGAATATACCGTGTAAGTAAGAGTGAAGGATGAGCGCACAGTTTAAAATGCACGATTTAATTTGCAGAAAGATTTGCCAGGCAATTATCAGTCCCACTTATTAAGACTATAATTGTTAGTCACAGCAGTATACCCTCACACCTACAATACAGATCCATACAGAAAACCTGTTAATATGATTCAAGTTAAGTCAATTACATTAAAGAAATTCTCACACACCTTGGGCCCTATTTTAACGGTCTGAAACGCAAGTGAGAAGCGCAAAACGGAAGTAGCTTCGTGGGCCGGGATCGGCCGCTGTTGCTATTATACCGGCGGATAAATAGCTCTTGCGCCCGACGCAAATCTAAAAGGGTTGCCCTGAAATTACCCTTAGGTGTGGTTTGGGCGTAACGTGCAATAAACCAATCTCCCACCAAATCTCCCACCCCCTTTAAGAGCCATGAGCGCATTTAAACCTGACGAGTTGATATTTTGACAGCGCGTTTGCCGTCTCCGATGAGACAGATGCATGACCAGATGAATTTCAAACTTCAGATGGCTCAGTTTATGGCCAAATAATATGGCCTAATTCACACAAGGAATACTGAGTCGTCATTTAAAGTGCTGGGCGCCTTCCTTGGGAGGTGTTTCAGGCACGTCCAGTGGGGAGGAGACCTCGGGGAAGACCCAGGACTAGGTGGAGAGATTATATCTCAACACTGGCCTGGGAACGCCTCGGGATCCCCCCGTCAGAGCTGGTCAATGTGGCCCGGGAAAGGGAAGTCTGGGGCCCCCTGCTTGAGCTGCTCCCTCCGCGACCCGACCCCGGATAAGCGGATGACGATGAGGATGAGGGCATTTAAAGTGCGGCAAAGAAAACTTAACACACATATGATAAGCGGTCCTATGGCCGCAACTGTGGGTCTATTTAATGATATGCGCCAATACATTAACACACATCGTTTCTTACCAGTATTGTATTCATTATCGTTATCGACTCGTTCCTAATATGCATGTGTCCCCCTGTTAATGTACATAACCATGGACTGTATTATGCGCTACGTGTTTAGTTTGCGTGTGTTTAAACAGATGAATACATACACGCGCGCCTGCATTCAATCATTCTTTTTAACACTCACTCACAGTAAAACGATGTTTTCTCACGATCAAATACTCGTCAATCCTTAAAGTTATGGGCTTGTACACGATGTCTGTTTTAAGAAAAAGATGTGTTCGCTGTACGGTGATTGCAGATGCATTGATTTAAATACAACTTATTACCGCTGTATCAGCTCTTCTTTCCCAAATAATTTAACCAACGTTATCATTTACCCTAAAACAAGATTTTGTTTTGGA
This sequence comes from Gadus chalcogrammus, assembly GCF_026213295.1. NCBI lineage: Eukaryota > Metazoa > Chordata > Actinopteri > Gadiformes > Gadidae > Gadus > Gadus chalcogrammus. The sequence goes on from NC_079415.1 coordinate 7,287,513, forward strand.
AGGCTGGCATACTTTGCTCGAGTTTATCATTGTTATTATTATTATTATTATTTTAACGCATGGCATAGCTAACTACAGTGTTCATTCATGCAGCCCCTATGGAAAAAAATGTGCAGTTCCGACCTGCCATGGTACGTCAAAATAGCAACACCTACTGTGCTATCAGCTAGTGCGCTTAGACCAGGTATTTGGCGGTCAGTTGCGTAACTGCTTTATCGATCTGTAAGATAGCACCATGTATCATTTGCGCCGGAACACGCCTCTTCTTTTCGCCGACACGCCTTTCAGGGCGCAAGTTTAGTGGCGCAGGTTTGCTGCAGGGTAAAATTGGCTTTGCGCCGGGTGCAAACTAGCAAAGATACATGCGTCAGTGTAGAAAGTCAATTGCAGGGCTATCAAGTCTCAAGCATTCGGCGTGAGACACACGCAATTCAACCCATGCACACGCTCACACGCCACACTTCGTATTTCTCACACAGAGAAATTACCAGGATAGCGCCCGCCAACTTGTGCCGCTATTTAACAGTGGAACAGGTAGGAATCAAATGGGTTCCCTGTATGTAGGGTGACCAGATGTCCTCTTTTGCCCGGACATGCCCTCTTTTTGAGACACAAAAATAATGGGTCCGGGCGGCATTTCACTTTTTTTTTTTTTATTTTATTAAAGCCTCATACATGTTCACATTGTATTTGCGTTGCGTTCCTCTGGGTCGTTCACAAACTAGTTAGGCTACGCCCAGTAGTTCCACACTCAGTTCTGATCGCTTTGCATTGATGGAAGTGGGTAGAGGGAGTGGTTAAGTAGAGCCTTCAGATTGGACGGTTTGACCCTAGAGTTACCGTCATGTTTTGTATTTATTTTTTTACCATTATGGTTTTATAGGGACAAACATTAACAAATTTCTCCTACAGGGGATTGATAAAGTTCTATCTATTGAACAGAAAGAAACACTTGGTCATACTTTACACACTTTACCACAGCATTGGCCTACTGAATGCCACAGATATATTTTAAGCATTGGACTGAATGGCACATAAATATATAATTATGTTTTTGCACGTTTGCAACGTTTAAAAATTCAGGGAAAAGTATATGCCTCTACTGGTGTTGCTTAGGCCAATATCCTTTTGAGGCAGTGGTGTTTCTGAATATGAGTGTTAAGGGCCAATAATTTTTACTATCATACATTAGTCGCCATATCTGTGGACACATTTGTATGCAGTCACATATTAATATACCCCCCCCCACCACCGCCGACACTCTTAACTCAGTTCGAAACTTGAGAGCCCTGCAATTGCGCTGGATGCAAGATAGGGCCCCTTATGTGTGATGTATGATGTATTGCAAAAAATTATGTGGACTAAAAAATAACTAGATTTTGGTGTGGCATGGACTTCGCCATGGTAAGCGCCAGGTTTGAACTTAATTCCAAACTACGAAAAAAATAACAAATTCAGATGATAACTTTTATGATGTCAGTTATTATAGTTATCATCGGGAGGTTGAAGATCTTAAGTTGAAAGCCGGCATTTCCGACATGGTCTTGAGCACAAATTATTCATCCGCAGATAGGGGGCTGCAGGTCACGCTGTATCATTATAGAGGCAAACGGCAGAACACGGATGAGTTATTTTATCTTATAATAGTGTGATATACCCCCTTGACAAGTGTTTTTCATTTCCCTTTCCTTCAGGTACACTCAAGTGGTCTGCTTTCTGAAGAGCTTTGCCTTATTTCAACATAACATTTAAATGTCACTATCTGGAAAAGTTAATCAAGGTTGACAGCCACTCAAAATATATACGCTCCCATACGTACACACGTACACACATGCGCACGCATTCACACGTACACACACACACCCAGCCACCACGCACCTGTCACATACACACACACAAAATAACACTTAGACAAAGCATATCTCTGGTGAAATCTCAAAGTATTTCAAGCCATTTATTGGATCTAACATTGCATATTCATTTTACGCATGTCACGCATATAGGTACACACACACACACACACACACACACACACACACACACACACACACACACACACACACACACACACACACACACACACACACACACACACAGACAGACAGACAGACAGACAGACAGACAGACAGACAGACAGACAGACAGACAGACAGACAGACAGACAGACAGACACACAGACAGACACACAGACAGACAGACACACAGACAGACACACAGACAGACACACAAACACACACACAAATCCTCATGTGGTTGCGGATCGTCATAGCCTGTTCCTCTGCAGCACACCGATTGTCATGTTGTGGTTTTGGCCATAATTTCAGCCTCTAAAATGCCGCCATTTTTGTCTTATTAATCGCTTTTGTTTTCTCCCCGAGACGTGATGAAGTGCCGTCGGGGCCGGCTTGCTTCCCCGTGCACATCGTCGCCGCCGACAGCCTAACATGGCTATCACATCAAATTGGATTTCAATGCTCCGCTGACTGTGCTAATGACTCGCTTGGTGTCGCCGTGTGTGTTTTGGTGAAGCCAGCTCCGGAAGTAATGGTAGTCTGATGCAGAAACGCCCTTTACTCGTCTCGTTGCTGCCTTTCTTTCTCACTTTTATTTCCCTTACTGGTTCCCAGGGCTCGCTGGCACGGCTGCCATGTGCCGGCAAACACTGAGCATTCATGACCTGGGTTGATTGGTATTGTAATATATTAAGTCTATTTGCATATCTCGCTCAGGGATGCCTGCATAGATAGACTGTGACATTGGAGTTGGAGCCCATAACCTTTCAGCTGGGAGCCAAACCCCCCTAAGCACTGTTCAATCCTTACACCCGTTCAACTCCTATTGATGTGCCCTAATGCATTCCATGTGATCATGCTTTTTCGTTCATATTTAAGCACTTTCACATCCTTCTTTCATCGCGGTTTATTTTATTTTTTTTGAACCCTGAACACTTCACACTAACATGGAGTGTTTCATTTGATCATTCCTCCAGACAGTTTGAATCGGGGAATGTTTTTCACGACTCAACGCACAGGAACTGAGGTGAGCCAAGTCCGTCATTGAGAGTGTTGTAAGCGGAGCCAGGCGGAGAACATTCCTCTCCTGACTGTGTTGTCTCGTACCGACACTTTAAACGCAAGTAAAGATTAACAGGCAAGCACAATGTGGGCCAAGGTGCAATCATAAATAATACACACCAAAAGACAGAGAGAGAGAGAGAATAAATCAGTGCGGTAGAGGTAAACACAACCCATGTTCTGTTTGTGTACTGCCGTCTTATTTGACATTTTCACAAAATAATAAATAAACAGCTCTGTGCAAATTCTAACACGGGGAATGCAGATTTATGTGGAATTTGTGTGCTTCAGAACTACACATTAATTAGCGTTCACCGTGTTTGAATTTACCAATCCTCAGACAGAGGGAGATTGCCTCAGGCCTCAGGATAGTTATTAATATATGAATGAACGCATGCTTTTAGTACCTCAAAAGTCAATCAAATGCAAATTTACAAAGAGCAAACATGTACAACAATAGAGCTGCAAAGTAAATAATTGCCAATAACATGAAAGATTACCAAGGCCTATTTGTTACGTAATCTAAAGACATACAGTGATACAGAGTGTATTTTCTGCCCTGGCTGATCTTTAAGGGGTTCGAGGAGGACAAATCTACATCCAGCTGCTTGTCATTAAATGCATCCATACCGCAAAATCCTTTTTCTGCCGATCGTGCCAGATCCCCGACAACAAACAGGCGGGAAATAACCGATGCGCACATTATTTGCGCTTGTACGACTCACGCAGTCATAGGTGAATCCCACACACACACACATGTGTACCATATGGCAGTTATCTGACTCGCCGTGGTGCAGACGAGCTTGAGGGTGAAACGCGGGAGTAATTGATTATATATTGTAGGAGTTGTGTATCTGTTGGCCCTCGCTGTGGGTGTTCACATGTGGACGAACATTTCCCCAAGGATCCCACTGGAGTCTTTTGATTTCCGTTTTCCAATTCTCTTTCCACAAAATCACCACCCCCACCACCTCCACAACCACCACCACCACCCCCACCACCACCACCACCACCTCCACAACCACCACCACCACCTCCACCACC
>NC_079415.1:7301630-7401630 GCF_026213295.1 Gadus chalcogrammus
CCCGTAGTGATTGGTTGCCTGCATGGGACATCTGGGGTCCCACTGCAGGTCTGTCACTGTGCTCCCCCCCCCACCAAGGCACTCCATTTTCAACGGGGACTGAGCGCGTGCGGGGGCGGCCGGTGTTTATTTGCGGGGTAATACCCATCACGTTATAATGGCAGGTGACCTTCGGGGGGAGATCAAATTGGCCTCTTTAAATAATATCGCGCTGGTGTTTCTTTTCCCGGAGAGTTTTGGGAAGCGGGACTGTCTGTTTGCTCCCCTGTTCTCTGTTGAAAGGCACGGAGGAGCGTCGGTATTTTCGGATTCTCTTTCCACCGTTTTCGTGTTCAGACGTTGAGGTGGGAGGGCTTAGCGAGTTCAAACGCGGTGCGCCACGTGCTCGCGGGAATGAGATGTAATATGAGCTGTCACCCATTGCATGCTGTGCTTTAGAACTCGCGACTTAGAGGGAAATCTGTAGGCCTACAAGTCATATGCCTATAGGGCCTTGGCTAGTAGGCTAATTATATGTTTATATTTATTAATATTTAACACATTATACACTATATATATTGTTTTGATTTTAATTGAATATTATTTTATCATTTATTTGTTTATGTTATTGGTCCTTATGATAGGGAACCGTATCACGCAAACGATGGTGAGCAGAGTTTGTTCCTACACTGCCCTCCCGTGGCAGATATCTGCTACTGCTCGACATCAAAAAACTTTAAGACCAGTTCAACCTATGGGCTGAACAGTGTTTAAAGGAATCCAACTAGGCTTCAAATTTCGTGTTTTTTATCAATTGGAAATGGATGTAACCTACATCCAAAAAGCTTCACCTACATCATGAAGCTTTTAACAATGTAAATGAAATGAGTGTTGAGCTGCTATGTTCTGAAATCCGTTGCGAAGACATATCAGAATCAGAATTTCACCTGTCGGGTAACAGAAAGACTATATCTTGAAGTTAGGAAACTGTGGATTTAAAGCAGCACCATATGGAAATGGATTCCATGCCACACACGCACCCTCCTTCGTCTTTCCATTCATTATCACCTGCAAGACTTGTCCTTCCCTCTACCCGCGCTGTCCCGCTGGGGGTAAGCTTTCAATAAATCATGTAATAAACGGTTTCCCCGGTGGCTTGGATAATATCAGGTTTTAATTAGTTTCTGTTGCAATCTGAAAAAAGCCCTCCCTGCCTTGCTAAACGGTGTTCCACACAGTCTATCCGATGATGCTGAGTGAGGGTGGGTGGTCTTTTATACACTCCTCATCAAAGTAGAAAACCAATTAATATGCAATGAAAAGAAAAAAACAAATCGCTCTTCACCGGTGGTGACACTCAATGATAGCGGGAACGTGTCGTGTGTGGCGGGTTCTGTTTGATATTTTTTTTGAGAGGTCAAGGTCCCCGTTTTATTTGATAAAAGACCCCCCACTTTAGTCAGCCTTCTGAATTTCATAAATAATATGTAATTAAAAGCTTTTCAGAATGATGGGAATGATTCTGTTCAGGAAAAGTTACTTAGGTTGTCCATGGATTTCAATGGTTGCATTAACATGTATTACTTTTCTTGTCAACCAAACACTGATATATGTTCCCTCCCTGGTGTTATCCACACCCGATGGTGTTGGTTTAGGTTACTGTAAAGAACACCCTATTTTAAGGGCTGCCATGGCACCTCCTTATATGTTCTTGTTAGGCTATTTTCCTTCATCAAGCGGCGGATACAGTTATTTTCCTGCCTATTGTATTCGACTAATTGCCCAGGCTTTAGGCAGTTGGAGGGCAAGCTGAAGTATATTGAAAACACTTTGTTAGCTAAAGTAAGTTCAAGCAAATCAAGTTTAATTGAGCCTTTGCTCATTCTTTTGTTGTGGATAAATGTGTTTGGATGCCCTCCTGGTGCCTCCCCTTGTGTTTAAGCAATTATGCCAGCTTCGATTGCTGTTGTTTCATCCGTCTTTCACCTTTCTCTTTGTGCCAAACGCTGTGCCATTGTATAAATTAAAGTTGCAGCATGTTACCTTTAACTTAGCCTGTAGCTTTAAATAATGTGGAAATATCATTGGTCAATGCTGAAAAATTGTGATTTCAATAATGATCCCATCCTTTAGTCTAAATTATATATATTAAAAAAATAACAAATGCTGGCCAGTCTGTACCTCTCTCTTTGTTCACAATATAATCGTACTATCGCCAACGTGTAGGGTCACTTGCCAACCGCCAGCCTCTCCCACTTACGCCACCTAGCCTGCCGATCTATGCTAGTTTGTGTCTCGCAGTTGCACTGCTAGTTAGAGTGGACATAACACTCTAATTCAGTTTTTGCAATACTTATAGTCACCTGCTACCTGGCAGGGGCTCAATCGTAGACATTGTTACTTTAATTTACCACAACACATTCTCTGTGCATTTATTTGTGTAATTGCACGCTTGTGTGTATATATGTGTTTACCAGCATGCGAGTGTGCATGCAAGTGTGTGTCTGTGTGCAGGCATTTGTGTGTGTCTGTGTTTGTGTGAGTGTGCGTGTGTGCCTGCATGTGTGTGTGTGTGCGTGTGTGTATGTGTGCGCATGCATGTGTGTGTGCGTGTGTGTATGTGTGCGCATGCATGTGTGTGTGTGTGTGTTTATGTGTGTGTGTGTGTGTGTGTGTGTGTGTGTGTGTGTGTGTGTGTGTGTGTGTGTGTGTGTGTGTGTGTGTGTGTGTGTGTGTGTGTGCGCGCGTGCACCATTTGTGCGCACTATTAGACTGCAGAATGAAACTTAGCCCTCTAGGGCTGCATGATGTAATTACTTTGAGCCTTTTGATGTAAAAACTACCTAAGCTTTGAACAGTCTTGAACAGAGCCTGATTTCTTGCTCACGTATTTCATATTCAAACATTTAACATGAAATGAATGTTCAATATGTTCCCATGGCCCAATTTCATCCGTGGGTGGCCATGTTGAAAGGAACCATTTGCATCTAGAAGATCCCATTGCAGTACAACTCTTAATACTTTGACGAAATGGGAGATGATTGTCTGTTTGAAAAGCTAAGCTGGAAAGAACAGATACATTCAAAGCAGAATGATTTAAAACTTGTTGTAATTCTTATCAGGTAAATTATACTTCTGTCGAAAGCGTTTTACTAATACTGGGAGGGCCCACGTTCTTAGCATAGGTGCCCTGGCTGTTCTGAACCCAAGTGTTGGCACCTTGCTCTACCAATGAGCTACACTGGACCACATACAATAAAGGCTTAATGGGATACCATCCCCCATTCATTTCTCTCTTGCTGTTCTTCTACATGTGTCAGATACAGCCCTCAGGTCATCTGCCGCTGGTCTTTTCATCGTCTGTAAGGGTATTTCATAAGAAAAGTAGGACAGCTTTTATGCCCTGAAGGTGTGCTATATACAGCAGCCCACAACATATAAGAACATCTGCAGGCATCCATACAAAAATACTAGAACAACTTATTTTCTCCCATCAAACTTTTACCCCCTATTTTTCTCTATTGTTTAATGGTGTTTAGGTTTCATTCATTTATTTTTATTGTGATTATGGTATTATTTTCTCTGTCATGAAGTGCTTCTTAAATACTTTATTTCCCCTCAATTTTTAGTTAAGATTGTTCAATTACCTTACTGTTCTAGAGGGATGTTTCATATGTTTTCATCATCTTTAAAACAAATCGGAGGTGCAAATTCTGCATTAATGGTGCAATGATAATAATTGTATGATTGTTGCAGTAACTGAGGTTTTATTTATTTGTGTAAACATATAAAATAGGTAACACCCTTATTTTCTTGTCATTGGGTCACACATTTAAAATACATTACGTATGCATACAGAATGCGTTGCAGAGGCACACCGCCCCTGCAAAATCTACACCAATCACAAGATGTCACTATTATTCCTCATCGTATTGAATGAGCGCAAATCATGCATGTGTTCTAGTAGTTGCCAGGTAGAAAGCGCTGTTTTGCCATTGCAAAAAAGATTCCCTGTGTTATATTACTAAGAAATACAATTAGAGTTTGAAAATCACCATCAAGGTAATATACATATTCCAGGTTATTTCTGCGCTACAACTGCAGGATTTTTTGTTCAGAAAACAGATGGAAAACATCTTTGTTCGTTTTTGTTTTTTCAATATAGTTAATGGAACCAAAGCAAATGAATAATGTTATTATTTGTGTACACGTTTGGGTTTAATTGCCATGTACTACTATCATGTTTCATACAGCGCTGAACCCTCTTCTTCGCCTTTTCCGGAATAATAGAGTCGTTGTGTTTACAAGGAGTGAAAGACATCGCCACCTGGTGGTGTATTCTAAACACAGTTTAACGTAATCTTCATACTTTTGGGGATAAAGAAAACAGGTAGCCTATGCAACATATGAGATACTACTAAACACAACTCTGGTGAGATGTTAGTGTGAACAATATATAATGGTGCTCACTCACTGCTGTATTCATAACCAATTGCTTTTGGAAATCTTGGTTTCAGGTTTCAGGGATTAAAATTCAGATTACTTTATTAATCCCAGGCGAAATAGTTGCTGTTACTGCTGAAATGCTCTAGATATATAAATGTTAAAGGAAAATGGAACATTCAATTGAAAATAAAACACTAATTTAAGGCAATGCAAATATATAAATAAAAATGTATCTACAGCATGATATTAATGTATTTTCTGAATGAATATAATGGACTTTACAGTTAATTAAAATCATTCACACTGAGAAATGTGTTTTTTCTGAAAGGAAAGTAGAGTATGAATTTCCTAAAAAATGAATAAACAACAACCTACCGCTGGAGGCGCTGTTCCCCTCCTCCTCCCATAAGCGGGGGAGTGAGAGGTGCATGAAATGGAGAAAAATGGCGGATCATGTGCAGGTAAGCAGAGCTATATGTTTTTGTAATCAACCAACCATTGCTGAAGGGCAAAGTGTACTCGCACACGGACACAGACGCATCATTTTATGTTTAAAATATAACTTTTAAAGCATGCACAGAGCAGGAAGTCTCCCCGTGCCTGTCCACAGTAAGGATGTGTGTGTGTGTATGTGTGTGTGTGTTGTGGCCTGTCATCGTGCAGGCGGCTTATTGCAGCAACGTTGTTAGCCGAAGCTATCATGCTACAGTTGTTGTGGAACCACAACAAAGCACTTTTGGGGTGTAACGTGATGCCTTTTAGTCGCAGAGGGTTACTGTCGTCCTAGTCGAGATCCTAGTCTTACAACAACACGGTTTATATTCAAATTATGAGAGAGGAGAAACAATGAAGCTTCCTGATGATGGACGTCGAGGAGGATGGAGCTGTCAGGGTAGAAGAAGCCCTGCTACAACATAGTCCGCTTTACACAATCATGCGGATGTTATCCAGGCACGGTGCTGGGGATTTAAGGTTATTTAGTGGTGTTTGTGGAGCTCTGAGAGGGTTAGGGTTAGGGTGAGGGTTATCCAGGCTAGTCTCGTTAGCTTCGCTCTGACACCAACTTCTCCCGCGCTGCCCCATTCAAACACATGTGGTCTTTATCAGACTCGTCTAGTCCCTTAATTTACCGGAGGTCCTGCTACCGAATGTCTCTCTAATGATACTACACAGACGGGTTTAACGCTTGATTAATATAACGTTGGGAACTCAATGATAGCGATCTACGGTACCAGTGCATTGTCTGTATAGCCGCATCTTGTAAACCAGCCCTGCTGGTGTGACCAGTTCAGGGTTTCTTAGCTGGACACAAGTTGGGAGTTCTTCATTGTTGGATGTCCACAGTTTAAACTATTCAGAAGTGTGTTTCAATACTATTTGTTATTGCATATACACCCTGCCGAATGAATGTATTGCAGCCAATTAAATATATATTTAATATGTATATATGAAGTCGATGTTATTATTGCAGTGTCCACATCTTTTCCTCCAATCGACTGCAGAATTTAGACAACTTTTTTTATAACTGTGACTATATAATTGGTTATTCGTTGTGTTATTTGTCTTGAAAGTCCTTTTATGTTTGGGACTAGTGTATTGGATAACCCAATAATTAACAGTATAAACTTGTAATAGTAACTTCTTAATAACACTATCCAACATTTCACATGGGCCAAGAAAAGTAATTTTGTGGAGTGAAGATCTAATGTCCCATTTTAACCTGCTACAGACGAATGGCTTGGCACCTTTTACATTTGTATTTATTTTCAAAGCAGATGGGGATGGTGTTTAAATATTAAAGGGTAACTTATACTTTTCAATGGCAATTGAAGGTGTGTAACGGAGCTGTCATAATTTTGTAATTTGATTGTTGATAGGAGGCCAATAGAGGTATTTGTGTAAAGACCTAAAAACTTTGGATTAAGAGTTTGTGATTAAAATGATTTGGTTGTATTGCTTGGGCTTAACAATTGGTTGATTATGTTTTATAAATTCCCATCAGGCTTCAACACATGTTCCATGGTCTTATGTAAATAGTTATTATCTAAAAGCTTTCTATTGATATCGACCGTTCCTTAGCAGAACTATTATGGAAAAACAACATCAACTACACTACAACAGTCCCCTACTGCCATTTTTACATGAGTGCCAGAAAAGGCTGCTGAATAATTCGCCAGCTCGCCGGTAATTTAAACCGCTTTGCTAAAGACCATCTGTGGTTGCAAGTGACCCTACACATTGTGTCCCCACCCCCACAGTCCAACATATTGAACAAAATAACAAGGATGCAGTTTATATTTGTTTGACTATTTCTCCGTATTGAACACCTAACCAGACCCGAAGTGGGCTGTCCTCCGGGTGAAACCTGATTTGCTGGACCTCCCGCCCCCCTAGCGACGATTCCTTTAGCAGAGCAGAAGCCAGGCGTGTGAGGTCTAGAGAGTTCCCCCTGGTCAGCCCTGGGTTCGCCTTATCTACTCCCGGCAGTGTTGTCCTCTCAGGCAGACGAGTGTTATCTGTAACAATTACTGGGCGTTCCACACCTTGTTGCTCGGCCCATCGACTGATGTGTGTCTGGGAACACTGTCGCCTTTATCACCAGTCAGCTGTTTCCAAAAAAGAACAAAACGCTTGTACCATTACTTATGCCACAACTAAATATTTGTATACCCGCCAGCCAAAACCTGAAACAAAGGCATGCTTGAGCAGTCATTCCTTGTGTTCATCTGCTCATTAAATGGATATTATTATTATTATTATTATGTTTGTTATTTGCAGGGGTGTTTTTGGATTGTATCAGAGACATCGCTCTGATGTAACAATGACTGCAATCTTCACGCTGCTCTGAATCTTGGGTTGAGAAAAACTTAGTGGAAAGGAAGTCATGAACGTCATGTTACCTGTTAATCAGTATACACATTTGAACACAGAGGAAGTCGGTCATGCTTGGTTACAGTAATTGGGTTGGTTTCCTGGTGCTTCCTCACTATTGGTGAGGTGTCATCTTTCATGGTGCAAGAAGTTGATCTGGGATGATTGTTCCATGAACCGATAAGGCATTCCACAGGCAACCGGTTATCCCTCTTAATTCTCTTTAACAGGGGATTCATATCTTTATATGTTGCTCACTTTATTTGTTGTTAACTAAAACACTTTTACGGTACAGAGTGAAATGTTATTCCAATACTCTGTACCTTGAAGGGGCGAAGTGTTTTTAGGTGGAATGAATTGTGTGGGAAAAAGTTAGGCTAAAAACACGAACATGAGTTAATTGTTTACTACTTGGTTGTAATATTTGCTATGGGGAATACTTGTGACAAATCATTTTGAAATAAATAATAGTAAGGTAACATCTCAGTACACACTTCTCAAGTCTGTTTTCTTGTGAAACCATATGCATCTTTCTCTAATGTGTGTGTGTTTGCGTGTGTGTGTTTGCGTGTCTGTGTGTGTGTGTGTGCGCAGGGCCTTGCCCAGCTGGAGATCCTATGTAAACAGCTGTACGAGACCACGGACACGGCGGTCCGGCACCAAGCGGAGAAAGCCCTGGTCGAGTTCACCAACAGCACCGACTGTCTCAGCAAATGCCAGCTACTGCTGGAGCGAGGCAGCGTGAGTAGTACCCACCTCTTCCTTCCGTCGGTCTCTCAACCGGCCTGCTATTGGTCACCGGGCTGGGGGCTCGTGACCAATAGGGGACCAGGAGCACTGCAGCTAAGGTGTAGCCAGTATAATTACTCCAGTAATCAGATCAGGAAACATCCACAGTGAGTCATAAAATCGACGACTCTTTTTGAGGATTGGGCGGAAAGGGTGTTATGATGGTGTTTCCCCCTCGAAGCATCCAGCCCTGGCACACATATGTGGCTAGATTACTAGTGGCCCTGCTGTCAGCCAAGACAACATTATATTCTGCGCCCAAAAATAATAAAAATGTGTGTGTCATCGGGGCCTCTACTGCACCCCCCTCAATTATTAGTGTGTTGTAGGATTATGTGGAATGATAATGACGGCAAAATAGAGTAAATAAATAAACACTTGTGCTATAGAAGAATGAAAAACATGTGCCACCACCACATATTGTAGGTGGCTTGAGCTCATGAATGCTGATATACTAGATTTATCTTTTAACAGTACGATGATGCAAGTACTTTATTACCGCTTGTTACGTTTCAGTGCTGACACCTCTCTCTCTCTCTCTCTCTCTCTCTCTCTCTCTCTCTCTCTCTCTCTCTCTCTCTCTCTCTCTCTCTCTCGTCCTCTCGTCCTCTCGTCCTCTCGTCCCCCAGTCTTCATATTCCCAGCTGCTTGCAGCCACCTGTCTGTCTAAACTGGTGTCTCGAACCGGCAACCCTCTGCCTCTCGAGCAACGCATCGACATCCGTAAGTTCTCCCCCGAGGGCCGAGGCTTCCTCCAATCTTCTGAATACACCTCATTAATATTAACATGATGCAACGATGCTTGCAAACTGCAACAGAATTATTAGGTGAGTGCTGCATGCAGCGCTCAACTATTGTTCTTCGTAAGTTCTTTCTTTCCTCTTTATTATTCTCTACAAACTTTGGGACCCATCTCCTTCCTAAATATTCCCCTAGAGACTCCATTCAAATTTTAAAATGTTCAGAATAGCTTGGAATTTAGCGCTTCTTTTCAGATTTTTTTAATATTTTATACTTTTTATGATATTCTACTTTTAAAATACTATCTTTTTTTTAAAACATGGGAGTCAATGGGAGGACGGCCAAGCCGTCCTCTGGTACTTCAACTGTTAAAGACATTACTAAATCAATTTTCAACCGTTTATCTTCGTTCAATCCATTTAACAAATCTACACACTTCAATAATTCTATTCTATTCAATAATTCTATCTTCAATAATATCCAAACTAAATTTTTATATCATTTAACGTTTCTTTATGTCTTAATCTATGTGGCTTTATTAAAAATTCAACCTCACTTTGAACTACAGCACTCACCGCATTTTCTGCAGGAAATGCATTTTCTAGCATGTTGTGTGCTCATTACTGCACACCGGGCAAACAACATTTTTGGCCACGTTTGAAACGTCCGGTATTAAGCAATCTGTTCCTGTCGAATACAGCTGGTAGAACGTGGCACTGGCACTGCTCACCAATGGCACTGCAACTGCATGGCATTGATTTATGGGTTTGATTCCCACTTTTCATAACACCCCCATTCAGGGTCAAATATTAAAACCTGCCACTGCAATGGCGGATAGATTCATTGGACGATAAAGATTTATGAAAATACATTTTGAACACACTGACTGAAAGTACATTTTGGTGGCAAACTCTGAAAGTACAAGTACAGCACACATTTTGGAACCAAATGTGTGCAGTCACTTCATTATAATCCACCATGGGTCATAGTGTAGAATCCCTGTGTTTAACTGGCGTCTGCGGTGCTCTGTGCCCAGGGAACTATGTGCTGAACTACCTGGCCACGCGGCCCAAGCTCGCGGCGTTTGTGACCCAGGCGCTGATCCAGCTGTACGCCCGCATCACCAAGCTAGGCTGGTTCGACTGTCAGAAGGACGACTACGTCTTCCGGAACGTCATCGCTGACGTCACGCGCTTTCTACAGGTGTGTGTGTGTGTGTGTGTGTGTGTGTGTGTGTGTGTGTGTGTGTGTGTGTGTGTGTGTGTGTGTGTGTGTGTGTGTGTGTGTGTGTGTGTGTGTGTGTGTGTGTGTGTGTGTGTGTGTGTGTGTGACCAAATTTATAGTCACCGCCATAGTAATTAACTATGCGATCCGGCGTCCACCAATAATGCCATAATCACAGCCCTGGTGCAACGTCCCTGAGTAGAGTGTGTGAACTGCCCACTGTCCACAATAACGTCACTCTGAAACAACTGCTGGCAGCTGTAAATGCCATGGCCATGTGTGGACTACCCCTGCACTTCACCAACACTGTGGCACAGCAACCGCTCGACTTTGCTAGACTGTTTGAGTGTGAGTCTGAAGTGCTGTGTGTGTGAGTCTGTATAACCGCGGGCATGAGTTTGTCTGTGTGTGTTGTTTCTGTGTTACTACACTTGTTGGTATCTGCGTGTGTGTGTGTGTGTGTGTGTGTGTGTGTGTGTGTGTGTGTGTGTGTGTGTGTGTGTGTGTGTGTGTGTGTGTGTGTGTGTGTGTGTGTGTGTGTGTGTGTGTGTGTGTGTGTGTGTGTGTGTGTGTGTGTGTGTTTACATTGTAAGACGGATGTCGACGTCGTTTTTCCCTGCTAATGGTTTGTGTCTATTTGCGCTCACATCTGCCGTCCTATGTGCTCACGTATTGTAGCAGGACAGTGTGGAGCATTGCATCATAGGAGTGACCATTCTGTCCCAGCTGACCAATGAAATCAATCAGGTAAGCCCGCCTGGCCCTCTCACTGGTTCACACTGAGACAGAGCTGTGTCCACTGATGGGCTGATTGATCATTGCTCCCTACTGTGTGTAATTGACGGGCAGGCGGACACGACGCACCCCCTCACCAAACACAGGAAGATTGCGTCGTCGTTCAGAGACTCGTCACTCTTCGACATCTTCACCCTCTCCTGTAACCTGCTCAAACAGGTATGACGGCCGACGAGAGTGGGTTTGAAGTAGATGCCTCTGAAGGAGCGTTGGTTAACATTGTCTTGGGGTAATCAACCTAGATGTTTTTGGCCAACGTCGGCATACCAGAACAAGCGGTCCAACCTGCACCTTAATGATTTGTCTCTACTGACTAACCCCTACCGGCTCCTTAATGACAAGTCAATGTACTTCTTAACCCCTTCCTCTTCCTTAATGACTTGTATTTACTCTCTAACCCCTACCTGCTCCTTAATGACCTGACTCTACTGTCTAACCCCTACCTGCTCCTTAATGACCTGACTGCACTGTCTAACCCCTACCTGGTCCTAAATGGCCTGTCTCACTACTGTATAACCCCTACCCGCTCCTTAATGACCTGTCTCTGCTTTCTTGTCCCTACCTGGTACTTCATGACCTGACTGTACTGTCTCACACCTCCCTCCTCCTTAATAACCTGTCTCTGTACTGGCTCCTCGTAATTGTACCGGTCATATTGAACTAACTGGCCCATGTGGGTGTGTCGCCTGCTCCCCCTTTGGTCCCCAGGCGTCGGGGAAGAACTTGAACCTGAACGATGAATCCCAGCACGGGCTCCTCATGCAGCTGCTGAAGCTCAGCTACAACTGCCTCAACTACGACTTCATAGGAACGTCCACGGACGAGTCCTCGGACGACCTCTGTACTGTCCAGATCCCCACCTCCTGGAGATCAGGTGACTGCAAGGCTTCCACCAATAGGAAACGAGCTCTGTGAGCTGCGCAAGTTTCATTGGCTCATTGGACTCGGATTTTATTGCATTTTGATAATGGATTAATTAGTTGAGTCATTTATCAGGCAAAACGATGTGGCGTATTGGCTGCTTATAGTATCAGAAGTGCTAATATTTCTGTGAATATTTATGTTCGTCACAGTCGGATGAAGTTAGCAAATTGGCCACGATAACAACACCAATTGGGAACCAGTTCAATTATTGTTAAATAAGATTGCATACCATGTGGAGTGATATTTGTGACTCTAAAGTTGTTTTTCTTTTCTAATCTTTCAGCATTTCTCGATTCCTCGACCCTGCAGCTCTTTTTCAATTTATATCATTCCATCCCACCGTCCCTGTCCCCGTTGGTACGTTAACGATCACTACATCATAAACGACAAATCGGATTTTGGTTTTACCCAAACGTTAAAAAATCTAACAAATCTTTTTGTTGTCAATGAAAACTTTCTTGTGTCCCTTGTTTTTTTATGGGTCTTTCCTGTTTTGAAACGTTAATGTTTGCGTGTTTCTCTCTTGTCAGGTGTTGTCATGTCTAGTACAGATCGCCTCTGTTCGAAGGTCGCTCTTCAACAACGCAGAGAGGGCAAAGTTCCTGTCGCACCTCGTCGATGGAGTGAAGAGGATACTGGCAAACCCTCAGGTACACACACAAACACGTACACACACGCGTACAAAAGTACACACACATAAGCACACTTACACACACACATAAACACACGTGCACACGTACACACACACAAGTGCACACACATAAGCACACGTGCACACATAGAGATTATTTTTGAAATGTCCAAATGTAATGTCAAATTAATCATTTCGGTATTTTATAAAATATTTTTCTGTCCTACAAAACAATTATTTACAAAGTGGCTGTATGTGACCTCCATGGTCCATCCCTCTGGTGTTGATTGCGTTGTGACCCGTGCCCTCTCTACTCCAGTGTCTGCCAGATCCCAACAACTACCATGAGTTCTGTCGTCTGCTGGCGAGACTAAAAAGTAACTACCAGCTGGGGGAGCTGGTCAAGGTGGAGAACTACCCCGAAGTCATCCGCCTCATCGCCAACTTCACCGTCACCAGTCTTCAGGTACGTGGGGTTCCTCTCTTGTCGTCTTTGTGACCCATGAGGGCCAAGCTCAGTTAAAGAGTAAACGCTAAGGTCAAACCTGGGGTTACTTTAGCCTGGTATTGACCTGTGGAAAGGGTACATTCAATCCGAACCTCATTTTAGTAATCGGAGACAATTCAATTCAAACTTCTTGTCATTATCGAAATTGATTTCAACCAGATTTTCTATAAATGTGATTGATCCGAACCAGATTAATTGGAGTTATTGGAAAATCTTCCAGTAACCTCAACCACTTTCATGTGACTCAACCATCTACTCCCCCCCCCCCCCCCCCCCCCCCCCCCCTGTGGCTCAGCACTGGGAGTTCGCCCCCAACAGCGTCCACTACCTGCTGAGCCTATGGCAGCGTCTGGCGGCGTCGGTGCCCTACGTCAAGGCCACGGAGCCCCACCTTCTGGAGACCTACACCCCGGAGGTCACCAAGGCCTACATCACCTCGCGCCTGGAGTCCGTCCACGTCATCCTGAGGTGAACCAGCGCTTTGTGAAATAGAGCCCGACTTTAGGGGCAGATGCCACTATCTGGGAGTCAACGATTTCACAAAACGATATATTGACCGATATTCCAAATAAAGGTGTGTGTGTGTGTGTGTGTGTGTGTGTGTGTGTGTGTGTGTGTGTGTGTGTGTGTGTGTGTGTGTGTGTGTGTGTGTGTGTGTGTGTGTGTGTGTGTGTGTGTGTGTGTGTGTGTGTGTGTGTGTGTGTGTGTGTGAAGCGTCAAATAGCGTTGGCGTGTTCAATCCGTGTCCGTCCTCGGTTCCGTGACTACACATGTGTCCTGTGATATGGTGTGTGTCCTCGGACGAGACCCCCAGCGACCTCCTCTAACGTGTCTCCCATGTGCCCCCCCCCCTCCTACCCCAGGGACGGTCTGGAGGACCCCCTGGACGACGCGGGCCTGGTGCAGCAGCAGCTGGACCAGCTGTCCACCATCGGCCGCTGTGAGTACGAGAAGACGTGCGCCCTGCTGGTGCAGCTCTTCGACCAGGCCGCCCAGAGCTACCAGGAGCTGCTGCAGTCCACCAACGCCAGCCCCGCCGACGCCACGGTGCAGGAGGGTACGTGTTCCGCCCGCCCACACACACATGAATGCTTTTTATGCGTGTGCGTTGTTGAGGGTGATTTTATTTTTTTCCTTTGTTTTTGCGTGGGGTCAAAAAAAAAAGAAAATGTATAATTTTGGTCTCGGATATTTGTGTTTATATTCTCGTCTCGTGTTTAGTCTTTATTTAGTCTCTATTTGCTTTTCCCCTTTTTTTTTTTTTTACTATTATTTCTTTCTTTATTGATTTAATCTTCTTTTCTAAATGTTTACTCTTAGTCTGCAGTTTCCTTATCTTGAGCGGAGAAGTTGTGACCAAACAATTTCTGCCAAAATGTAATCAACTACTACTGAAATTGACTTCAAACAATGCTTTGTTTTTAGAGAAGAAAGCGCTTGCGTAAACAGGCAGGAAGTGCCCATAGTCGGGGATTTGGGGGTCAAACCCGTGTTATTAGAAGCTATGCATGCTGGGGGAGGACAACCCAGCGTGGTTGTGTAGAATGCACTAGTGTTGCGAAAGTGGAAATCTTCCCACGTCCGATGTGACGTCACAATGTTCAAACCCTACAGTGGGATTTTATAAAAAAGCTCTACCATTTATGAATAATTATCATATGGTCTCTAAAATTAGCCTCATTCAACCAGGATGGGGTTGGTTAGTCCACCAGTTGAGAGTTGTCGTCTACACACGTGTACTAGTACCACTGGCTGAATTTGCATCAGGGTTCTTGCTAAAGGCCTGTTGCTATGCGGTTGCCATGCAGGACGGTTGACATGGCTGGTGTACATCATCGGCGCGGTGATCGGCGGACGGGTGTCGTTTGCCAGCACGGACGAGCAGGACGCCATGGACGGCGAGCTGGTGTGTCGGTAAGATCACCATGTACACAAGTTGTGTCCACTCGCATTGTTTCCATTTGACACCACAAGCTGTGTCTGCTCACATTAGTTCCATTTGTGACATCACAAGTTGTGTCCGCTCCACATTATTTCCATTTATGACATCACAAGTTGTGTCCGCTCACGTTATTTCCATTTGTGACATCACAAGTTGTGTCCACTCACGTCATTTCCATTTGTGACATCACAAGTTGTGTCCAATCACGTCATTTCCATTTGGGACATCACAAGTTGTGCCCGCTCACTGTATGATCGGTCCGATCCGACTCACGTCTGTACCAGTTGGTAAAGTCTACCCGGGAGTGGACTGTGAGGAGGTGATCTGTATCCTTCAGTTCTTGCGGTGTAATCGTGTGTGTTTGTCCCTACAGGGTGCTCCAGCTGATGAACCTGACGGACTCCCGGCTGGCACAGGCCGGCAACGAGAGGCTGGAGCTGGCCATGCTCAGCTTCTTCGAACAGTTTAGGAAGATCTACATCGGAGACCAGGTGCAGAAGTCCTCCAAGGTAACTCAAACCATCCCCCTGCTGCTGCCCTTCCAGTCCTCACCTCGCGAGGCGGCTGAGTTAGAGGGATTACCGTCTTGCGAGGTGCCATCCTGCCAGCCTTCAAGTTGTGCGTCTGTTTCCCAACCAATCAGCATCCTAGGAGTCACTTTGTGACAGACAGATGGTTCATCCATTCACGTGCCAAGTATTTTTGGACCGGGCCAGGCACTTTTCAAAGCACTTTCCAAGGTTGACTGCCCAGATGGTTCTGTGGTACAAACCGTCTTTGCGGGTCAGGCTGCAGAAGTCCTCTCAAGTGGTTCAGCCAATTCTTCTCATTCAGAAGCTTCTGTGGCCCGGAACAGGATCAGGGAGGATGCACTTCACAGCAGGCGTTCAGTGGGACTTATTTATTTGCTAAATATTCCAATGAGCTGAAAACACAGTAGTGTGCCAGTCCTCCTGGGGTCCAAACATACCACGACAGCCCTAACAACGGATGTCAAACATATTAAGTGAAAGTAGTGACGTCTCGTCATCAAAAAAACGAAGGAAGTGACTCATGACAATAAATACAGAGACGAGGATGATTCATTTGGCTTCGCTTGACATCAAAACAGACACTGTTATTATGACACATTCTCTTGGCTAAACAGGACATCTGATGCCGCCAGAAGTCTTTATTTGACTCATCCACAAAGTGTTAGTAGGGGACGCCCGGGGCCTTAACCGTGGACCCCACTGGGGGTCTTGAGAGGCTGACAAACCAGTTTTCACCTGATGCGACTCTAGGGCTGATTATGGTTCCACCATGCCGACACGTCGACGCAGTCGTGAACCTGTTCGGGTCCTGCGTCGGGTTTACCTTGGCGGACCAATCACGGCCCTTGCTGCCGCGACGCCTCGACCCCAGGGTAACATTTTTGGGAGTCGCACGTCAGGCCCTTCAGGTGGATGAAAGGAGGGTCCGCCAGGACGTTAATGGCTCCGTAAACCCCCTTTGCGTTTGCTGCGTCACCCCTAAACTAATTATTTGCCT
Source organism: Gadus chalcogrammus (assembly GCF_026213295.1). Taxonomy (NCBI): domain Eukaryota; kingdom Metazoa; phylum Chordata; class Actinopteri; order Gadiformes; family Gadidae; genus Gadus; species Gadus chalcogrammus. The sequence continues at coordinate 7,318,011 of NC_079415.1, forward strand.
CTTGGCAGACGTCAAGTAGCTGAACCATTGTTCCGCACTAAAGGGGCTCTGACTTAAATGATGGTTCCTCTTGAAAAGAGAGTTGGAGGGTAGCAACGAGGGGCAGGATAGCTCTGACCGGGCTGCGGCCCCTGTGTTCCCTGTGTTCCGGTGTTTATATTCGTCTCTCTCTCTCTGAACGGCACGGTGTCAGACCGAGGGGAGCCAAGTGCACGCAGACGATGAGGTCCTTTGTCCTGCGCCTTACGCCGGCCCCTGTATACACACTGCTGACGGACATGCTTTTGTAGGGGACCCCCTATGCGCCGGAGCCTGCGGTGCCTTTACCTCCCCCTCGCTGTTGTTTCAGCGCTGTGTTCTCTGCCCCCCCCCCCCCCGTCAACATGACGCGGCGAAGTTCATTACCTCCTGCTGACCCAGCGCGTTTTGTATACGTGGCCGAGTGCCGCAGAATGCTGACGGTGCAGATCAGTGGTGGAGGTCCATCATGCATATATATACACATACATAGATATAGACGGGTAGATATAAATATAGAGATATAGCGATAGATCAAATGATGGATATATCTATAGATGGATATATCTTTAGATGAATAGATGTATCTAAAGATAGATAGATGTATGGATATCTATAAAGATGGATAGATGGATTGATATCCGGCGGGTGCGGGGGGGGGGACAGAGCCAGTAATGCATGAGTGAATCCCTAAGTTGAGTAGAAAACCCAAATGTGACTTGTATGATTCTTGGTAGATGTCCTAGGGAAAACTTGGTTTAATGCGTTTAACGGAATGGAAAAGCTTGTGTTGACAGCGAACACGTCTGTCTGTTTCGCAGAATGGTACCCGAACCAATCCATTTAAAATGAGGATCCTTTGTGTGTCACCTGCATCAATGCAAATATATGGGGGAGAACGAAGAGAAATAAGTGACCTTGTTGTATTTATTTGACTCTATGCATGAACCTCTATATAAAATCTTAATCCCCGTTAATTTAAGATGTATAAAAAAATAAAAAAATCACACACACTCTATATTCTCCTCCATTGGGGAAAGTGGGCATTCTATTGAAATGCTAAGTAACTGTATAAAGATGGTGCTTCTGCACATCAGGGAGTTAGGGTTGGAGGAATTATCCCATTGAATATCAAATCTAAGCGTATATGCCGCAGTGTCCATCCACCCTCTGAAATGCTTTCAGGGTTATTTATCAAAAGGTGTCTCGTCTCTAGAAAGTCACTCGCGTCACATCTGAATTATATGTCTGGCGACCTTGATATTGTGTGTTTTATAGATCCCTTGATAATGCCAGATCTCATCAATGTTAGATAGAAATGTGCGTAACAGTTAGATATAAACCTCGACCTTGCTAGATGCTGTGGTTTGATTCACTTCTCTTCCAAAGACTTTCCCCCTAATATTCTATTTAGTGTCCCAGTGAATTCAGGAAGGTCATTAACGGGCAGATAGAGGACATCTTGTTCCAAGGACGACCACGGGTAGACGGCGGACATTGGGCATGGAACCAAGTACCTTTCAGCGGGGAGTTAAGCGCCCTGACTGCTAGGACAGTCTACCATGATGTCATTGCAGCCTGCTATTTATACATCATAATAGATCAATACATATCTGTCATGTGTTCCTCCTCCAGCTTTACCGGCGTCTGTCGGACGTGCTGGGGCTGAATGATGAGACCATGGTACTTAGCGTCTTTATTGGTAAAATGTAAGTAGAAACCCCTATTGACGTTTATTTACTATACGTTGTTTGTGATCAATTGACCTACCAACTGCACCTGAATGTTTGTGTGTAAATGTTTTTGTAGACTGACGCATGAATTGATGCTGCGTTTTTGATCATACAGTATTTTCAATTGTAAAGTGTTTGCTATATTGGGAGGCCACCTCTGAACCGAATGATGAAAAACTAAAAAAAATCTTTGTTTAATCACCTTGGTAATTACCATAGTCACAACGGCTCATTAGCTTATGGTGTATTTTTGTTAAAGTGTGTTATTGTTCCAGGGTGGTTGAGTAAAGTTCCACATGCGTTTTGGTTCTTCCAACAGCATCACCAACCTGAAGTACTGGGGTCAGTGCGAGCCAATCACCTCCAAGACGCTGCAGCTCCTCAACGACCTGTCTCTAGGATATCCTTTACCGCCAGGCCTGTGCTGTTAGTGGTCACATGTCGTGTTAATGTGTGCATGTTCACGCGCCGTGTGCATTGTTCACGTGCTTCGTGTCAACTTTGCATAATGGCTAGGTCGCCAACCATTGTGCCTCCACATCACTTCAGTCTGACTTCTGCTGTGAGAAAGTAACTTGACACAATCACACTCAATCACACTCTTTGGTTTGTAACGATCCAACCAAAGAGCTGTATTCTGGTTAGGGGGCCGCCCCACTAGAGCAGTGGTTCATCTGGCCTGAGCACAAGGACCTACATGTGTCACCACCCAGATATTGCAGTAATCTACAATGCGTTCATGCATTGTTGAAAACATGGAGTGAATGGATGTCTGCAACAATCGGGCCAAACTCATTGGAAGAGTAAGCCAATGAAACATGAATTGACATTCAACTTTAGTTACGTCATTGGCTTCTTTCTAAGCGGAAGGTTTTGCAGACGCTCGTCGACCCTCTCAAAAGGCCCTTGTGACCCACATGGGGGAGGGGGGGGGGAATCCAGTTGGGACTCAGTGATCCAAAGGTTGAGGATTGGTCAAGATTGTTTAATTGATTTATAAGCGATTTGTTTTCCTCCAAACTCTGGTTCTCCTTGACGCCGTTTTGCACATACAGCAGCGTGAGGAAGCTGGTCAAGCTCACTGCGGTCCAGTTCATGTTGAACAACCACACAGTGAGTGCAAACGTCACAAATTGGACTCGTATACACACCATACAAATGAATATCTACACATTTATGTACTATCTTCTACAAGCATATCGTCATCCTTCAATGTCTCCAGTTTGTGGTGTAGGCTATTTAGAACAAAATGTTTATGATAATTTATGATACACGTTTTTCAAATCTCTGCCTTTGTAGAGTGAGCACTTCTCCTTCCTGGGAGTGAACAACCAGTCGAATCTAAGCGACATGCGTTGTCGCACCACGTTCTACACGGCACTTGGGCGCCTCCTCATGGTGGACCTAGGTAATTACAACACTGGTCAAGATTATCAGCGCTTTATAGTAACTACAGGCTCAACCAGCTTTATGGGGGGCAATGAATGAAAATGGAGAACAAAAAGATTATTATTATTTTTTTATATACCAATGCAAGGAGAGGGAAACCGTTACATCTGTTTACAAATATCAGCCTATTATATAGATTTCATGGTTTCTCACTGTCCCCAAGTTGTAAGAAGTAATGCATGTTGGATTTGGTAATGGCGGCGGTGATAGTGATATCTGATGTGTCTTATAATTGTGGTTATAGTGATACTTGATGTGTTTCTGATAATTGTGGTGGTGGGGATGTTTGTCGTGTGTGTCTGATGCTTGTGGTTGTGGTAATGTTTGATGTGTGCCTCTGATAACTGCGCTGGTGCTGGTGATGGCGTTTGACAAATATTTCTGCGCAGGGGAAGATGAAGACCAGTTTGAGCAGTTCATGCTGCCCTTGACGGCCGCCTTCGAAACCGTGGCCCAAATGCTCAGCACCAACACCTTCAACGAACAGGAGGCCAAGGTGAACACACACACACACACACACACACACACACACACACACACACACACACACACACACACACACACACACACACACACACACACACACACACACACACACACTAGAATCATATAGTTTGAACAGACTAAAGCACACAGAGTACGAACATTGGCCGTATTGGCCTGCTTCAAAATAATTTTGGATGCTAAAATTCAGTCAACATTGGCGTCTGTACCGACGCGGCCCTGTGCTTTGGGCTCAGCTGTAACCACAACGTGTCGCTGTGTTGTCCTCCCTCACAGAGGACTCTGGTGGGTTTGGTGCGTGACTTGAGAGGAATCGCTTTCGCCTTCAACGCCAAGACCAGCTTCATGATGCTGTTTGACTGGATGTATCCTCACACCCCCTGCTGTACTGACCGCCCACCACCAGGGGAGCTGTTGGTCTTAGAGTCTGTCTTTAGATTTGATATTTGTTACAAATGATATGCATCTTGTGGTACCCAAAAAGGGCCCTTTCCATTTATTATATTTAGTGTAGTCTCGCTCATCCCATAGATTATATAGAGTGAGCGTAAATGATTATAAGTGCTAGGTTTATAAACACTTCTAAAACCCTGAACTTGGTATACCGGGATCTAACCCATAAAGTTTTGACCTGAACCCCTATCACGTTGTGTTGACGTCTCTCCTTGACCCAGTGCGTCAGATACCCGGCCTACATGCCCATCCTACAGAGAGCCATAGAGTTGTGGTACCACGACCCAGCATGCACTACACCTGTCCTCAAACTCATGGCTGAGCTCGTCCACAACAGGTGAGTGACGCCTGATTGCCAGGCGATGCTGTGGTTCAGTGTTGTGTGGATGTAGATTAAGAAAAATTTGAATCAGCCATTTTTTATTATTTTATGTCTTACTTAGAATTTTTTCTGCGGTATTTCCTTCCTCCATGAATATTGATCTTCAGTAAAGATTCTCTTTTCAATAAATCCTATTTCATTGAGGTTAATAACATGATGACAGTTCTGAGGCCTAAGCTACTGCTGAGGCGGTTATCCAACAGACAGGGAATCCATTGATATTAGTGTTGTTCATGGATTTGAAGCGTTTTTGGTTATAGATCAAGATCTGTATAAACTCGATGATTCTTTGATTCGTCAAATGTCCCTGGATCTATTCCAATAATAATCCACTAAACCGTCTGGTGCACTGTTTCTTCATGGAGCTTTCTAGAAGGTGTTGGTCCTAGGGTTCTGTGCTCCACCACTCTGGTCTGTACTGAAGTCATCTCTCCTCTAACCCTCTAACCGCCCTCGGTCGCCTGCGGCTGTCTTACCGCCTCTCCAACCCCCCCCCCCCCCCACCCAGGTCCCAACGGCTACAGTTTGACGTCTCCTCGCCCAATGGGATCCTTCTGTTCAGGGAAACCAGCAAAATGATCACTACCTACGGTACCTCCACCAGACCATACCTACCCCTCCCTGCCCTGCCCTTCCTCCTCCTCCTCCTCCTCCTCCTCCTCCTCACCCTCAATCCAAACCCTCTCCTCCCACCACCACCACCACCAACCACCTCCTCCTAACTTTCACCTCTGACCTTTTGACCCCTCTCGAGGTGAGCTCCCCACAGTGGCAGTGTGTCTCAACGTTTTTCTGTTGACGTTTGTTCGTTGATGTCTGTTTGTGACCCTAACCCTACTCAATTGTTTTTGCCGTTTTTATTTTTCCCCCCGGAAAATCTGGCTATTTATCTGTTTGTTTTTTTAACCCAGTTCAAAGTAAAACTAAATTTAAAAACAAATGACAAACATTAAAGTGAAAGGTCTCGAAGATCTCAGTTTTGTTCTCTTTGGGGACACCCGTGGCCAAAAGAACAACGCGTCACTACACAAACAAGGGAGCGAGTGTGTTGCGGTAACTCAACACACTCCCCTAACGCCTACTCCACCTCTGGATGATAGAAGATGCCTCGTTAACGGCACCGCTTTTGATTTGAACGCATCGCGGGAGTGTCTCCATCTACACCCATTTAGTACCACTCACAGCCCTGCAAGGGCTTTCATCAGTAGGTCGTAGGCTCACTCTCCATGTGTGTTCGCTCATTCGACGCTAGTACATAGGGACTTAACTCATCTTTTAATTGACTTGAAAATCTTTGGAGATCTCCGTGACTACTACTTTAAGTTGTCATCTTCGGCTCTCTCAGCGCTTTAAGTGGTTCAATAAAGCTCTTCAGTTTTTGAACCAATTAAAGCGAATCTGATAGTTCTGCCATCGCTTTCGCCTCTTTCCTATGTTTTCGGAAGCATGTTTCCGTACCTAATTTTATCAATTTCTTTGACATATTTTCACATAAACAGCAGCATCTTATAGACGTTTGAAAACATAAAATCTGTTTTGTTTCAACAACCCAGCTGTTTTTCGGTGTAAATCTGTCACAATCACAAAAACCGCCCCACGTCGCTCTCTAACCCCGCCCGTTGGTCCTCACCCCTCCCGTCGCCCAGGCAACCGCATCCTGACGCTGGGCGAGGTGCCGAAGGACCAGGTGTACGGCGTGAAGCTGAAGGGCGTGTCGGTGTGCTTCGCCATGCTCAAGGCCGTGCTCAGCGGCAACTACGTCAACTTTGGCGTTTTCCGTCTCTACGGCGACGACGCCCTGGACAACGCCCTGCAGACCTTCATCAAGCTGCTGCTGTCCATCCCCCATAGTGACCTCCTGGTTAGTATACTGTAACACTACCCGTAATACTCATGCTACAGTAAGCTGCTGTCGTCAATCCTTGTCAATATCATGTACTACAATACCACTGTCGTACTACCAGAGTAATATATTACCACAACTCTGGTCAAACTGCTGCTGTGCACCCAGTACAGTGACGGGACCCCCTCCCTGACGTGCTCCCTGCTGTGTTTCAACAGGACTACCCCAAGCTCAGCCAGTCCTTCTACTCCCTGCTGGAGGTGCTGACCCAGGACCACATGAACTTCTTCGCCAGCCTCGAGCCCCACGTGGCCGTGTACATCCTGTCCTCCATATCAGAGGGACTCACCGCGCTGGGTAACCCACGCCGTCCGTCCGATCCCCCTGTAGACCCTGTTCATGCTCGCGCAGATGCATGTGAACACGCGCAGTCGTTTTTTACCTCTGCTGCTTGTACATGTTGATTGATTGTGTGTGTGTGTGTGTGTGTGTGTGTTTGTCCAGATACGATGGTGTGTACGGGATGCTGCTCCAGCCTGGACCACATCGTCACCTACCTGTTCAAGCAGCTGACGCGCTCCACCAAGAAACGGCCCGCTTCCATGGCGACGGACGACCGCTTCCTCCACATCATGCGGCAGCACCCGGAGATGATCCAGCAGGTGGGCGGAGCTCGGGGAGGGGGTGGAGTCTAAAGGGTCCGTCAGGTCTAGGGAACGCTGACTGCTAAGGATCATGTGGTAAAAATGATCCTGATTCAGTAGATGGCTCCTTAAAAGTAGATACCCTTGCTTTGAATATCTCTCTTTATACGCTTATTTAATCGTTTCTCTCCAAGAGACTCAAACTGGGAGCAGATCAGAGGGGGATTTTCAACTGTTTTGCAGCAGCGTGCGAAACTCTTGATCGAAATACATAATTTGTTTTATTATAATTCTTCTGGCGGCCTGTATAGCAGCTGTCCCCGACCTATTTCCGGGAGCTCCAATAGACGGCTTTATTAATGCATGGATGCCTGCTCCTCACCCCCCCCCCTGTCCCCAGATGCTCTCCACGGTCCTGAACATCATCATCTTCGAGGACTGCCGGAACCAGTGGTCCATGTCGCGGCCTCTGCTCGGCCTCATCCTGCTCAACGAAAAGGTACAGGTTAGAGACATCGTTTTCCTCTCTCCACCCAGCGGACATGTTACGTGTAAGGTCGATTCGCTCGTTCACATTGTGGCTCTGCCTGTGTGTGTCTGTGTCTGAACTCGGCGACAGTATTTCGCCGACCTGAGGAACAGCATCGTCAACAGCCAGCCGCCGGAGAAGCAGCAGGCCATGCACTTGTGTTTCGAGAACCTGATGGAGGGCATAGAGCGCAACCTGCTCACCAAGAACCGGGACAGGTAGGCACACACACACACACACACACAGACACAGACATCCCCATCCCCACTGACGGTGTAACGCACAAGATGGAGATGTGTTTTAACAATGGTCAATCTCTGGGGTGCGTCTGGGGACATTAACTGTGAACTGAAAGGCCGGAACAATGGGGTTGAAGCGGGGGCTTAAACGCCGGGGCATAAAGAGAGGCAATCCCAGGACAGGCCGCTGAGTGTCTTTCAACAGCGGCTATGGATGGCTTGATTGCGGAGCGTGCATATTTATTTAATGTTCATCGGTTCTCGTGTAGTGCTGTTGTTGGATTTAGCGTAGGGATCTATGACGGCTGTTACATCCACTTGTTCCCTTACCCTTATTAGCGGGATAAACTGGGAAAAAAAATATCTGTAGATATAGATCGATAGATGAGTAGATGGATGGATTTGTTTATTCTCAACATGAATGGGCAAATAAACAATTGAACTGGCCAATCTGAGTCAACTCTGAAAATTCAGTCGGATACATCCCGCACAGACGACCCTGACTCAAACACATTTTGTGTTTTGCTTGCTCACTAACATCCCTCTAGTCTTAAATCATTTAGTTGACTACGTTTCATCCTGGTAAACGGCGATGCTTGGCAAAGTGCCGATCGTCTATCTGTCCCCTCTCTCAGAGGCTTAACACCCCGTTCTGCCCTCTGTGTGCCCGCTCCCCAGGTTCACGCAGAACCTGTCTGTGTTCCGCCGCGAGGTCAACGACAGCATGAAGAACTCTACGTACGGCGTCAACAGCAACGACATGATGAGCTGACATTCCACACACCCAGCGTCGGACCCTTGCGGACCACCACAGTCTCCCCTTCCTCCTTCTCCCACCTCCTCCTCCTCCTCCTCATCCTCTTGGTTATACCTCTGCTAGCGTTAACCCCCCCCTCCTCCTCCTCCTCCTCTTCCTCACCCTACTCACACCTCATTGGCTGTCGCAGTCTCCAACATTCTTTTTTTGTTCTTTTTTTTTTTGCTCACCTTGGGCCCGGACGCCCTGAGGACTTTTATCTTTACCCCCTGGCCGGGCGTAGGAGGAGGTATCGATCAATAAAAACCAACGTTCACCACCCTTTTTACGTTGTACATGTCCCACTTCCTGTTATTGGCCCCCCCCCTCCTCACCTCACCTCCTCAACCCTCGGTCCCCGACTCCCTTGCCCCCCCCACCTTTTTTGATATGAGCATAATATAAATATATACAGATCTATTTTAAAGCCAGTCTGCAGAGGCTTCCATAGGCTTAGTCCTCTGGCAGGGGAAGGACGAGGTTTCGGAGGGAGGAAAAAGGGCGAGAAATCATGGAGAGGGGAGGGAGGGCGCACTTCTACGCATTCTGGACGAGCGAACATGATAGCGAGGGAATGGGTGAGAGCGGTTAGACAGAGCGAGAGTGAGGTGAGTGTTTAAGGATTTGAAGAGCGAGACGAGAGAAACATAAAGCCGGTAATCGTAGTGATCTGCTTCTGCCTGCCTTGTATAGAAAAAAAAACACGAGTAACAAAAAAAAAGTGTACATTTTTTTCTTTTTTTTCGTAACATTTTGAACAATGTTAATGAAAAAAAAATACACAAGCATAATTGAGTGTGATTGAGTGAGCTTTTTTTTTCAGTAATAGTGAGTTAGTTCAACAGTGTCTGGCGGGGGTGGGGGGGGGGTTCCAACCATTAAGAGGACAGGGAACAATAGTTTAAAGGAAAGGGGCGGGGCACCTGAGCTCTGGATTGGGTAGACCATCACCATGGCAACACAAAAAGGTTAAAAACACTAACGGATGCTGTGGATCCAAGCTCCATCTCTGTACAGTTACCCTCGGGGTCGAGGGGTGGAAAATGGCTGCCGTCCTGGCCCCCCGAGCGCCGGACTAGGAACAGTGATAACGACGGTAACCTCCTGGCTCCTCTTCTTCTTCCTCTTCCTTCTCTGAACCGTCTGTACACACCGGAACGCCCCCCCCCCACCCCCCCCCCACCACCCCTTAACGGTGGAGGTCTTCAGTGGGACACCTTCCCGGTCCCACTCTATGGTTGAGTCAGGGTCGTGTTTGGGCGTGTAAGCAACGTGGTGTCTGCTATGTTCCCACCCTCTGGTAGGCCGTGTGGGTGTAGCCTCACGCCATTTTGTTTGCACTCCTTCTGTGGCGTGGAGGTCCTCCATGTGGAGTCCTTTTTGAGTGGGCGTGTGTGCGTGTGTGTGAGCGCGTATATGCGCAAGTATGTTAGTGTGCGCGTGTGTGTGGCGTGGTGTGGTTTCGGAGGATCGGCGTAGTGTTCTGTTGCCTGGTGTGCATGTGGCGTTTCATGGTGGCGAGACTGCAGGGGGGGGCTTTGGGTCGGGGGTGGTCTCTCCGATAGGTCCTCTTTGGACCACCCGAAGACCCTCCCTCCCCCCCCCCTTTCTAGTTCTGTAGCATCGCATTCGCAGTGTCTAGTCATCCATGCTCACATGAAGGAAATGTTTTAATTTTTAAAGAGATAAAGAAAAAAACAACAACATCAAGCTTTGGTAGAGATCGGAAAAGTATAAAAAAAAAAAGATAGAAATGGAGTACACAGCGACTTGGTATTAACCCTGCAGAGTCGCGGCTAACTTTGTTTATTTTGCGATGACTAGCGAATCTCTAACCAGTGTCCGCACCCATGGATGTTCATTTTGAGTTCCTTTTTTATTATTTGGTTTCTGTCCCTGATGTGAATGTGTGGGGTCCATAGTGTGAGTAGCTGAATTGTTTGGATGTCTGCTGCATATAGTGTAAGCATTGTGACTGCAAATAAACCTCATCGGTTTGTACAGGTGCTGCCTGTGTCTTTTTATTCTACGGAAGAAATCAATAAAGATGACAAAAAAAAGTTTCTTAGATTGTAAAATGTTTTTCATTTCAGTTTTCCAGGGAAACTTGGGAGAAGGAGAATGGAGTTGGGGTGGGAAATGTTACCACAAAAACAAGCCGCTATGGTTGGCACAGTGTAATGTACAATACATAGAAATAATTGGGAAAATATAAATATAACAAGAAGATTTATGGATAACGTATGAGGCGAAAAACCTTGATTTGATTCCAATAGTTTTCTAGGGCGGTCACCACCAGCAAAAATTAAAAGGAGCATTTTCAAATGAATGGGATTAGAGGGGGGGATGACCCAAAGACCTGACTTAAGTTTTTTAATATTGAAGTCCATGAATTCTTGGGGAAGCTTCAGGGATGGTCTGTGTGCAGGGTCAGTCAGAAGCTAACTCTTATTGTTGGTCTTGGCTGTAAAGACGGGGGTGTTGAGTCCTTCTCTGTTTCGGGCGATTTCAATGGCGAAGAACTGGATCCTGGTGGCTGGAAGACAAAGGTTCACTGATAAAATCGCTGCCCTTTTAGAATGGATATGACAGATTCTTTTTGGAGTCTGATTGCAGAGACGTACCGAATATCGTGTTCTCCTCCGTGTAGTCTTGCTCACAGTTCAGACGGAGAAGGGTTCCGTAGTTGAAGTCTTCGATGACGTCCTCGAATTGGTTACAAAATGGACGCCAAGTCTGCACAAAAACAAGGTTGGAATGTACAATCAGAAATGCTCCTTTTACCCGGAATTGGAATTTTGAATAATGTCTGAGTGCCTCAATCTGGACTATAACTTTTGGATTATTAAGTGCATACTCTTACGTGTACAATACACACACACGCACACACACACACCCCCTTGTCTATGTGCACACACACCCCCTCGTACGTGTACACACCAACACCCACACACACTTGTACACCCACACCCTTGTGTACACACACACCTCCTTTGCTTCGGCAGACTTTAGCAGGTCTGGGTGGAGCAGCTTGATGTCCATGTCCTTGAAGGTTTCCCTGAAAGCCGTGTAGATGGTGTCATCCACCTTGGTCAGCTTCAGGAACTTGGGGTCCACGGAGGAGATGAGCTGGAGGGAAGAAGATGAGGATTCAGTGACGGCTATGTTTTGAAGGGAACCCTTCACAATCAGCTGAAAAACGAGTTGGATACCCTCTCGTTTGTGAGACAATCCGCTTGAAGAACATTACTTATACACTTACGTTGAAGTAGACTTCTGCGTGGTTGTAGGCTTTCATCGCCCACATAACCTCCACTTGGGGCTAAATGGAACAAAAACAGATTGGAACAATTTTGAAAATATGATGTGAAAACAATCATTTTTAATGGTCATGTTGCCATGATGTCTGGTTAACGTTAGGGTTATTGCTATATTGAGTATTGGATACGTTTCCACCTCAGAGATTATCTGATTGAACTAGCAGAGAAAACGAAACATCTGGAAAGGTTGCTTATTGACACTTACGTTATTCCCAAAGGAGTCTGCCGGTAGAGACAGCACATGTGCCGCTGACGCTGCACCCTCAACCCCCTGCAACACATAAACGTTGAAACGATAAACACAACGTTTCAACATTGAAATACGATCGATTTCACGGTCGCTTTCACCATTCTCGTAATGCAGCTTCTATGGCTGCAGGTCGCTGGAAATTCCCTTGTCCCCAAAAATATGGACATCTCCAAATTGTAAATAACCAGCAACGAAGAACTCCGTCATACATTTATACACCGGTCTCAATGTTCAATATTTCCTTACACTACTGTCAAATATAAAAATTATATGCAATGTGACTGCTAATAAACTGAATCGATTGTCCCGATCAGGGATCACCCTGCACCGTGTCTGCGGTATTATTGCACGTGTTTACCTATCACCGTACGTCCAGTAAGAAGCGACGTGACGGTCGTCCATCGGTGTTACTATTCAATGTTTTTATACAACAAACATGCCATTACCACCGATAATAAGAGTTAGCAGAGGATAAATTGCACTAGGTTGGCGTGATATGTTGTGCATTTAGAGTCTTACCAGAGAAGCGATTCCACTGTCCGACGCCATTTCTCTCGATTCTGCTCAGAATCAGGACGTCATGAGAATTAAAGAGACAGTCCCGGGTCCCGCGTCTCAGCCAGTGTTGCCAGATTGGAGCAGTCCCTCCCAATCTGGCCACACTGGCTGAGACGCGCATGGTCTCAGCGCGTTTATTACATGATGAAGACGCAGGGTATGACTTTTGCTCGTTTCAATTAGAGGATGATGTAGTTGATGCCCTTTCGACTTAACACACAGGAATAGTGTGTGTGTCTGCCACATACAGGCCTGACACCAACACTATGCAATGCGATACATAGACTGCTTTGTAATTGTAGTCGTATAGAGTTGTAGTGCTACTTGTATTTTAATGACAATGCTATCTGGGATTCCTCCCCCCCTTGTAAATTAGCAATCTTCCTTCAAGTTTTTTTATTTTTAGGTTAGTTAAATGAAGTACTGAATATAAATAAATTCAGTATCTGCCAATCATAACTCTCAGTTATCCATCCTGCCTATTTGGGTTTGCTGTTATAGGGTTTGTATTGGCCACCATGGCCTTAATTGCCCATCTACCACTAACACCACCTTTTACACTTGTAGGCCTAACATGCACCCCACCCTCCTTCCCCACCCCGCCCTACCTTTCTCCCTCCCCCCTCGCCCCCCCCTCCCTCCCTCGCCCCACGCATTGCAAGGAGCGTCATCGGCGGTCTTCATGTCCCGGAGTGATGTTGGCTTTTCGGATGCTCTTTAACCGGACCCGGAGCTGAGGCAAACACGTTATTTTCCGCGTGGTCTGAGGGTAGGACTGTCCTCTTATTGTTAATGTTATTGAGAACGCATTATTACAGCGCATTACTGATATTTAGGTAGCGTCTATTTGTTATTGCTACGGAGCGCACTCTCTCCTCCTCTTCATCCGCGATGTGAAGATATCGATAGGCCATTATCTGCACTCTGAAGCTATATTCCTTCCGAGAACCAGCCTGATGGTCCTACAGTCTCCTAGCGTAATATATTGTTACATAATAATAAGGCTACATACGATTTGGACACAGACTTGTGTTATTTTGTAGGCCTGACACCTATTCGTAATGCATTTTCATTCAATTATAGCTGTGCATATATAGCAAAGTGTGTAGTTCTACTCCTACACCCCAAGGCCTGCGGATCTCGCCTACGGTGGACAGGCCCTATCCCTGGGCCAGATACAGCGCCACTTAAGAACCGCGATGTATCCTACCAGTTTATCCAATAAACATCAGGTTCAACGGTTCCCAAGCTGTTTAAAAAACACGCTCTTATTTTGGACTCCTTGCTGTGTGGGCAATCTTGAGCTATTATAGCCCAGTTAAATGTTGATGAAATGAATGAATGTACACCATGTTTTGATTTCCACCCTGTAGGCTATGTGGATTTAGAAAACCACCCCTTTGCTCGTAAAACATTTGCATACTCTATTTAAGAAAAATCTATACATTTCTGACAGATATCAATGTTGCTGAGTAGCCTATAGATATAGCAACAAGTCAATTTGTCTCCTCCATTATAAAAGCAGAGGCAGACCTATAAATCATCACTTAATGGGATTATGCACTACTGTTCCTCCGTTGACCTGGCCCGTGTTGCTGTGTTTAAAACCAATGGATTTTGCAGCGGTTTGGCAGTTAAAAGCTCTTACCGATAAGAAAACTGCTCCCTCTCTGCCACGGTCAGACAAACGGCTCCTCCCCCACAGACAGGCGGACACACTATCCCCCTAGCGCCGGATCACTGTCAGGTTCCACCCCGGACCAGCGACAGGGCAGCGGCGGACCTGTCAGTCCAGCCTGCACTAATCTATTATCTCGCTGCCTGCCGTAGTGATACGTTAAGGTGGTGTGTCGAGGTGTGTTTGCTGTTTTTGTGTTCGTGTTTCTCAGAAACAGAAACTACAGATTTGGTAACGATATCTAGTGGAAAGTATCTGGTGTGAGTGTCCTGGCTTATCTACTTTGTTGATAGTCAAAAAACGTACTTGCATTTCCTCAACCTTTCAAGGTCTACCTTGCAAGGTCTACAGCAGCTTTGTGTTGAACGCCCATGTTGATACGTCTTGAAAGCAGTATTTTCAGGCTGAAATCAATGCCATGTTACCTTTATAAACTGCTTATGAAGGGCTGGATATGAAAGCGATAGGCCTGTTTGTCTGGCCTGGATGGGGGGGGGGGGGAGTTTTCTCCAAGGGAGGAGCAGTGTAACCGTAGCAACAGCTGTGGAGCCCTGGCTGGGCGTCAACCTGACTGGGCAAGCAGATAAACAGCAGAGAGGAGGAGGAGGAGAGAGGAGAGAGGAGGAAGGCTCCAGACTGCGAGGATGGAGGGAGGGAGGGAAAGAGGGAGGGAGGGAGGGCGGGTGGGGTGTATGAACACAAGAAGTCAGGTTTTGAGTGAGAAAGAGGGGGGGACTATAAGGGGGTTGGGGGCTCACAGGAAGTTTGCATTATTCAGCAGAGGTTACATCTGTATGAGGCCCCGCCATGTTGTCTGAGCACATGGTTTCCCGCTGTTTTTAACTACACTACATTTTTAAGAACGCTTGTTTTTCAAGCACGCTTCAGGGTAATCTGATTAGTAAATCGAATCGAGTTAGACTTTGGGGATTTACATTTAGGGCCTTTAAGCAGACACTTTTATCCAAAGCGATTTATTTATTTTCGAAGTACATTCGTCAGAAGAAAGAGAAACAACTATATATTACTGTCGGTACTGCAAGGATGTTCATAGAACCAAGTGCCTAACACCTGCAACTGCTAGGTTAACCCATTCCCACAACAAAGAAGCTAGGATAAGGTACAATACGATGCTATGCACTATTTCTAAGTGCCAGGACGTACAACATACAATAAGTGCATACACTAAGTGCCAGGATGTAAAAACATACAATAAGTGCATACAAGGAGTGTTTTTAGAAGAGTAAATGAAGAGGGGGGTAAGGAGGGAGGCTATGCAGAGTCTAGGTGAACTCTGAACATGTGAGTCCTTGTTGAGTTGCTGCTGTAGGTACGATTCGAGAGTTGTAAAGAGAAAAATAGCAGAGGAGAGAGAGATTGTAAAACTAAACAACCAAAAGATTTCCCCTCCCCCTTGTTGGATTTCCTGTGATTGACAGCCAGATGGATTCCTTGAATCAATCAAAAAAATACCCCAAAAAGCCAGTAGTGGTCTAGAATTCGAAATTTCACTGCACATTTCACTTCTCACTAGGCCATTTCTAAAAAGACAATCAAATAATAATAGCTCATTAATAAACGGCACCCTTAATGCTTATAAAGATAATGTATCCATAAGTAATTTAGACAAAATAGGAAGTAGAATGTCATACATTACTACTTTACCAAGTTGGATTTCCAATGTCCTCAAAGATCCAAGTGGGTTTTACTTATAAAACAAGACCTATCACTTACAACAAAGTGTACTCAAATTGAGGGCTATTATACAGTAGAGAGCTGTGTCACTCCCGTGACAGAAATTAGACCTGAGTTCAAATTCTGGTGAGGGGTATCTGTCTCCATGGAAACCAAAGGTACAGATGAGATTTTGTAAGAAAAACGATGTCACGTGAATTGTTATGCCAAATATAACCTCTGAACAGATCGCGACGGGATTTAATTTCATTTACTTCAGATGGGTTTGAGAGTTTGGTTTTCGGTTTTAGGGTTAGGGGGCCTTATTGGTGGGGTTTGAGGGTTTGGTTTTCGCTTTTAGGGTTAGGTGTGTTTATTGGTGGGGTTTGAGGGTTTGGTTCTTGGTTCTAGGGTTAGGTTTTCAGTTCTCTGGTTAGGGATTCCTTTTAGGGTCAGGTTTCGGGGTTTGGTCTTTTTCCTCTCACTCTTTTCTCCGTCACTCTTGAGGGTGAGGTTAGTATGAACTTGACTAACAACAGAAGGATTTCCACTGAGATCATCCTCAGTGGGACCCCAGCGCTGGTCTCAAGAGCTCATTGGTAACGGCACCAATCTCAGCGGGGCGCGAACCCAGGTCCCAAGAACTGTACACCAACAGCTCACTCTACTGCGCCATTGACACACTTACCGTGATGTGGTCGAAGTTTATAATTGTTGATCACAATTCACATAACATTACATCGTTTTCAAAAAGCCACTGCACTTATGCGGGGAGTGTTTCTGCAGGGATATAAAACGAGGTCTGCAGAGCTGCTAATAACCGACAGCTCTACCAGCTCTATCCACCACTAATGGAGCAGTTAGGGCTAGGGGTCTTGCTCAGGGACACTTCGACACTCGGATGGTAGGAGCCAGGGATTGAACTAGCAACCTTCCGGTTGCCAGTCAAGTCTTCTTTTTTGTTCAGGTCATGTTTCCAGTGTTTGGTTTTGGTCCTAAGGGTTGGTTCTAGCTTAGGGTTTTCTATTTGGGTCAGGTTTTAGGGTTTTGTATTTAGTTCTAGGGTTTTATCGCAGGGTAGGGTTTCTTGTAGAGTCCGTTTTCAGGGTTTTGTTTATGGTTCTATGGTTTGGTAGCAATGGTAGTGTTTCCTATGGGTTGGGTGTTTTTTTTCACTTATAGGGGTATGATTTTGTTTTAGGGTTAGAGTGTGGTTCTTGGGTTGGGTTTTAAGGTTAGGGTTTGATTTTCAGTTTAAGGGTTTGCTTTTAGGGTTGGGGCCCCAGATCTCCTGGGCCCCATGTCCCAGAAATGCCCCCCGAGTGTGCTTTTGTATCTATCTGAAACAAGCCATTGCACCTTATTTCAAACTTTATTCTCAGTCTCTGTGTCTCCATTCCTCCTCTTTCAGAACATTTCGACCTAACCAAGAGTACAGATTTCCCCTAGTCATGCAGAAGGTAATAAACAACGATTAACACACACACATTAATGCACCGTCAGACAACGTCTGACAGTCAACCTCTGTTGAGTGGATTTCATAAACGGTTTATTATTCCCAGGTGGAGGGAGGCGGCACCCAAGTTAGCCTCATTTCTTCCCAGGGTCCTAGTGCCCCTGGATCACCTGCCACCAGCATCACGGTAAATACACTACTGTTTTATTTTGCATCTCATTTAAATAAAAGTAGCAGTAGATTGGGTGTTCAACTTCGGAAAATAATGACAAATTTATGACACCAGAAGTGGGAGTGTCCACTCGCAGAGAAATATGATGGATGGATCCACTCCACCAATCGTCTCATCAGCTGGACACCTCCACATTGTTATGTCAGAAATAGATAGACTTTGAAAGGTGTGTGTGTGTGTGTGTGTGTGTGTGTGTGTGTGTGTGTGTGTGTGTGTGTGTGTGTGTGTGTGTGTGTGTGTGTGTGTGTGTGTGTGTGTGTGTGTGTGTGTGTGTGTGTGTGTGTGTTTGGGTGCTTGGGTTCTGTGTGTCTGTGTGTGTGTGTGTGTGTGTGTGCGTGCGTGTGTGTGCAGACCCGTGTGGATGACGAGGTGGTGGGCTACCGGGACCTGGCGGCCATCCCCAGGGACAAAGCCATCCTGGAGGTGGAGAGACCCGACCTCATGACCTACCGACCCCACCTCAGCTTCTCCTCCCTGGACCCCCCGCGCAGAGAGGTACCGGCCCCAAAGGTTCTGGGTTCGAGCCCCAATGTCCAGAAAGGTCCAGAAAGATGCCCTTCTCACAACCTTCTCCTTAACGACACAAATTCACTGTATGTTTAAAATCATCCGCTGAAGTAATAAATAGTTTAAACTTCAAATTTCATTATACGTTATTTTCCAATAATGGGATGGTCCATTTATTCCAAAGATACCAACATTGATTAGTTATTGAATACTTCATCTATATCGTTATTGTTTTTTTTATCTACTAATCCAGCTGACATTTTAAAGTCCTTCTGCGTTGTCAAATTAGCATCTGGTCGATTGTTGTATTTGAACGTTGTCAATGTAGAATGCATTGATTCAGAACCTTTCAAAGGCAGATATGTGCTGTTGTAAAAAAAAAAAAAAGCCTACCCTTGGAGCTTTATTGACCAGGATAAAGCAACCTGATCTCCAACCTATACGACAGAACAGGACCTTCAGCAGTATGACCCCGAACGACCCAATAGAGCTGGTACAACGCCGCCTATTGACTGGTCAAAGAAACAGCAAGACAAATAAATAAAACATTTGTTTTATTCTGAGTGTAAAATTCAAAATTTTAAGAACGTTTCAGCATTAGAATGTATTTTATAACATTTATGGACGTAATTAATTTTCATTGTCATAATCGTCTTCTATTGTTGCCATGGGGATTTGTATGATTGGTCGCTGCTTCCTCTGAAACCATGCAGTTATGGCTAGGGTAGCCCAAACTCTCTATTCATATTTTTATGTATTGTAGTGCCTTTTATTTCCAATCCGTTTTCACAGCGCATTTGATGATGCTTTTTGAGTCACTTCCTGTTGGGCTAGGACCCATAAATTGATGATCTTACATTTAATTTGGGCCTTCTGTCATGTAAAAGAGACCAAAGGCCTCTAGCTCACTCCCAAGTGTCCTTCTCCCCTAGGTAACCTGCTAATTATATCACTTTGAGTAAGGACAGAGCCCCCACATTGATAATTCATCCCTTAATGCCCTGATTCATAGAAAAGAGACTAGACGTCTCTATCATACTATCAAATGACCCCATTAATGGTGTGTTTGCACCACTTTGCTCTAGGTCTACTACCCCCATGTTGATCATTTTAGAAAACCCATTTTGTCTGCCTTACTTAATTTATTTATTTATAAAATGAGCCGGTGGAAAACTACCGGGTTGTCCCACAAAAACACATCGGCCCTCCTAAAGAAGAAGAGGAAATATATATATTATATATATATTTTTTTTTTTGTATAGCCCTTAATCACAGGTACAGTCTCAAATGGCTTATATCATCCCTCAATTTAATGAATTCAGTTACATTAAGTCTACACAATGCAAAGACATTGAATCAAACAACATGCAAGCTGCAAGGTTTAAGGGGTAACGGTGTATTATTGTTTGGCAAAGATAGAAAGCTTTGCATTAACAAAAATAAACTGAACATCAAATACTGTACATCACCTCAACACTGTAATGCCATTGTAATAACATGTTGACGTGTTCCTTTTGTGTCATGTGACCTCCAGAGATCCCTGTCCCCAACGTCTTCTACCCCGGCATCTCCTGAGGTACGAATCAACCTCCTGATACTGCTTCTTTAACATGTTGGAACCTCACCTACACTCAAGTACTGCTCCTTTAACCTTGTCATTTGGTTTTACTCTGACCCAATGTGTAGCTTTTACCGATTGAGTTCCCTCCCTTCCGTTTGCATTCAGATTTGTGGTCAAGCCATTGGTCCATTAAGCTGCCGTTCCGCCCTTATAACCGTGTCTATAGACCAATCGGCTCAATCACAGTTCAAGCTCCACCAGATTGGTCCTCCAGGCTCCCTTTTAAAACAGAAGTTCCACAAGACAGACTGGTTATTTATCATGGCTTCTTCACACCCGGTTCAAACCTGGTTTGCCCTTTAGCTAAATACTATATGATTCAAATACATTGGAGGGCTACTTCAGTTTCACTATTTTTAACTTACTTACGAAGAGACAAAACTCATAAAATGACCATATATCATCTGCACTGATTGTGTTGGATCTAGTGTAGTCCCAGATATGTAATCATTATCTAATATCTGTTTAAATGTTTCATTGTTTAAAGAGAATGAAGGTGAGTTGTGAAGAGGTTCAACTGAAGAGTACAGCAGAGAGTGAGAGTGGCTCCCCTGGTGGATCATCTCTGCAACTACACCAGGGCCGCAAGATCAGCATGCAGCACTTTCACACACCAGGTACACACGCGCATGCAAACACACACACACACACACACACACACACACATACACACATACACACATCAGGTATGCAGACACATACTCAGACACATACACCATACAGGTGTACGAACATACTGACACACACACATACACACACACACACAACCATGCTCGACACGCACGTAAGCAAACACAGGCACACAACCATGCAAGCATACACAAACACACACACACACACACACACACACACACACACACACACACACACACACACACACACACACACACACACACACACACACACACACACACACACACACAAATAAACACCCACAAGAACAATTCAGCATTGCTTAAGTACAGACACACAAATGCATTACATTATTGAATGATTAATGAAATACCACCCATGTGCGTTACATTAATATATGGCTTCACCTCTCTGCTCTGTTCTTAAGATAATGGCTCCAACATCTATGGGAAACCACCCATCTATAAACAAGGTATGCATTACTGCTCTCTCTTTCTCTCCCTCTCTCATTCTTCTAGCCACAACCAAGTGCCTCTCATCCTCTCTCTCTCTAGCTATAACCCAATGTCTCTCGCCCCTTCTATGACTCAGTGTTTCTCTCCCTTTCTCTAAATATATCCCAGTTTATTCCCCCCCCCCTTTCTTTATCTGTAACCCAGTTTCTCTCTCGCCCCATCTCTCTCTAGCTGTACCCCAGTGTCTCTCGCCCCCTCTCTCTCTGGCTGTAACCCAGTGTCTCTCGCCCCCTCTCTCTCTAGCTGTAACCCAGTGTCTCTCGCCCCCTCTCTCTCTATCTGTACCCCAGTGTCTCTCGCCCCCTCTCTCTCTGGCTGTAACCCAGTGTCTCTCGCCCCCTCTCTCTCTAGCTGTAACCCGGTGTCTCACGGCCCCTCTCTCTCTAACTGTTACCCAGTGTCTCTCGCCCCCTTTCTCTCTAGCTGTAACCCAGTGTCTCTCGCCCCTTCTCTCTCTGGCTGTAACCCAGTGTCTCTCGCCCCCTCTCTCTCTAGCTGTAACCCAGTGTCTCTCGCCCCCTCTCTCTCTAGCTGTAACCCGGTGTCTCTCGCCCCACCTCTCTCTCTAGCTGTAACCCAGTGTCTCTCGCCCCCTCTCTCTCTAGCTGTAACCCAGTGTCTCTCGCCCCCTTTCTCTCTAGCTCTAACCCAGTGTCTCTCGCCCCCTCTCTCTCTAGCTGTAACCCAGTCTCTCTCGCCCCCTCTCTCTCTAGCTGTAACCCAGTCTCTCTCGCCCCCTCTCTCTCTAGCTGTAACCCAGTGTCTCTCGCCCCCTCTCTCTCAAGCTGTAACCCAGTGTCTCTCGCCCCACCTCTCTCTCTAGCTGTAACCCAGTGTCTCTCGCCCCCTCTCTCTCTAGCTGTAACCCAGTGTCTCTCGCCCCCTCTCTCTCTAGCTGTAACCCAGTGTCTCTCGCCCCCTCTCTCTCTAGCTGTAACCCAGTGTCTCTCGCCCCCTCTCTCTCTATCTGTAACCCAGTGTCTCTCGCCCCCTCTCTCTCTAGCTGTAACCCAGTGTCTCTCGCCCCTTCTCTCTCTGGCTGTAACCCAGTGTCTCTCGCCCCCTCTCTCTCTAGCTGTAACCCGGTGTCTCTCGCCCCCTCTCTCTCTAGCTGTAACCCGGTGTCTCTCGCCCCACCTCTCTCTCTAGCTGTAACCCAGTGTCTCTCGCCCCCTCTCTCTCTAGCTGTAACCCAGTGTCTCTCGCCCCCTCTCTCTCTAGCTGTAACCCAGTGTCTCTCGCCCCCTCTCTCTCTAGCTGTAACCCAGTGTCTCTCGCCCCCTCTCTCTCTAGATGTAACCCAGTGTCTCTCGCCCCCTCTCTCTCTAGCTGTAACCCAGTGTCTCTCGTCCCCTCTCTCTCTATCTGTACCCCAGTGTCTCTCGCCCCCTCTCTCTCTATCTGTACCCCAGTGTCTCTCGCCCCCTCTCTCTCTAGCTGTAACCCAGTGTCTCTCGCCCCCTCTCTCTCTATCTGTAACCCAGTGTCTCTCGCCCCCTCTCTCTCTAGCTGTAACCCAGTGTCTCTCGTCCCCTCTCTCTCTAGCTGTAACCCAGTCTCTCTCGCCCCCTCTCTCTCTAGCTGTAACCCAGTGTCTCTCGCCCCCTCTCTCTCAAGCTGTAACCCAGTGTCTCTCGCCCCACCTCTCTCTCTAGCTGTAACCCAGTGTCTCTCGCCCCCTCTCTCTCTAGCTGTAACCCAGTGTCTCTCGCCCCCTCTCTCTCTATCTGTAACCCAGTGTCTCTCGCCCCCTCTCTCTCTAGCTGTAACCCAGTGTCTCTCGCCCCCTCTCTCTCTCCAGAAGGGGCCAAGCATGGTGAGGGGAGCATCATCCAGTCCTCCCAGTTCCCGGCGGCCCAGCGACCGGACCCCAGCCTGCCCTCCAAGATAGAGACCGAGTACTGGCCCTGCCCCCCCTCCCTGGCCTCCATGGGTAACACACACAAGCAGACACACACACACACAGGCATGCAGACACACATCCAGACAGACAAACACACAGACGCACACAGACGCACACACACACAGACAGACTTTTAGGAGGCACAACTCTGGGCTAGTTTGTTATATTCGTGTTTTGCTTTATAATCTACCGAATTGTAGCATCAGTGTTGACAGGCTTTGAATTTTTATGTATTTATATATATTATTTATTTATTATTATTATTATAAATCTAGGGTTAGGTTATTTAAGTTATTTTATTATCGAATATTGATGTAAATGTATGTATATCAGTGCAATTTATGTTTTTGCACGTAGTCTCTTACGTATGTAGTGTATCTCAGCTTGGAACCCCCGAAAGAATAGCTGATAGGGATCTTTTGAATAAACAAAGAAACAAATGAACAGACAGACACACACACACAAAGCCCTACACACACAAACTCAGACAAACAAAAGCAATAGAAAATAGCTCAAAACCCTCCACAGAGAGGGCATATGTCTCGCGGCAGCAGGAGATCACACGTTGTTTGTCTTGTCTCTGCCTCTTCTAGAGATCGAGTGGAGCAAGAAGAAGCTGGAGGAGGAGGACGATGACGAGTTCGAGGACCTCACTGAGGAGGCCAAGAAACTGCAGGAGCAGGAGCTGGAGAAGGTGTGTGTACACACACGCCTCCACATGCATGTGGGGAGAGGGTGTGAAGTAGTTTCACAAATCAGACTTTAGGTTCATATCTAAGGTGTGATGGCAGACATGCTCAGATCTGGGTGAACAGGGCGTTTCATTTTCTTTCGACCAATCGTGTCGCTGGAGGCGGGGAGCTGTAAGCGTTTGATTGGCGAACATGAACACGGCCAGCAGTGGTAAAATGCTAAATCTACTAACTTGAGCTTTTTTGGGTAGAATATATCCGTTACCCAAGGCTAAACTCTGCCCCTTGCAGTTCTGCTAGAGTAGGAGTGCTTGATCAGAAGTTCTGCTATAAAACAGTAGGACTACTGGATCAGAAGTTCTGCTATAAAACAGTAGGACTACTGGATCAGAAGTTCTGCTATAACACAGTAGGACTACTGGATCAGAAGGTCTGCTATGACACAGTAGGACTACTGGATCAGAAGGTCTGCTATAAAACAGTAGGACTACTGGATTAGAGGTTCTGCTATAACACAGTAGGACTACTGGATCAGAAGGTCTGCTATAAAACAGTAGGACTACTGGATCAGAAGTTCTGCTATAAAACAGTAGGACTACTGGATCAGAAGTTCTGCTATAACACAGTAGGACTACTGGATCAGAAGGTCTGCTATGACACAGTAGGACTACTGGATCAGAAGGTCTGCTATAAAACAGTAGGACTACTGGATTAGAGGTTCTGCTATAACACAGTAGGACTACTGGATCAGAAGTTCTGCTATAAAACAGTAGGACTACTGGATCAGAAGGTCTGCTATAAAACAGTAGGACTACTGGATCAGAAGTTCTGCTATAAAACAGTAGGACTACTGGATCAGAAGTTCTGCTATAAAACAGTAGGACTACTGGATCAGAAGGTCTGACATGACACAGTAGGACTGCGGAAGCTGTGAAGTGAATGACCTGTGAAACTGTGTCCCTCTCTCAGATCAAGTCTAACCTTGGCCGTCTGATCCTGAAGGAGGAGAAGGAGAAGGTCTCCTTCAGGAGAAAGACACAGTCTCTGCCAGACAGAACACACATGCACACCAGTGAGAACCCTTGGTTATACATCATAACACACACACACACACACACACACACACACACACACACACACACACACACACACACACACACACACACACACACACACACACACACACACACACACACACACACACACACACACACACACACACACGCACACACACACTGTAGTGATTTCCTTTGTTGCTCTGATATTGATCACTCTCAGCCTCAATGGTTTAGGATTAGTCTTCTAAATGTGTTTTCATTAGGTTGTTTATGCTTAGTTAATTCAGGACTACTTTATTTGAAGGCACCCTTTATAACTTGAGTTGAAAATGCACCTTACATTGAAAACATACGGGAAAATAGTAGAAAATAGTACATATAAGGAAAAATACTATGACATTTGGAGTCAAAGATGCAAGAAAGCTTGTTTTAGTTTCTCCACCCTCCTCCTACACTTTCGAAATAAAAAGATTCAGTGAAAAGGTCCAATCATTGGAAACATTTGAAGACAGGAAAGCATCATAGGTTATAGGCTGTTCCCCCACCTCGATCCTCCACCCTTGCACTCTTCTAACAGCTTCTCAATCCTTCAGGTCTAACCTCTGGGGTCACACACTCTCCCTGTCGCTCAGGCCTGACCAGGGTAAGAACATCTAAACTTCTGATCGCTAGGAATAAAGTGCCTGAAATTAATTCTGTATGTCTTCTTCTTTTTTATATATTAATATACGTATATAGGCCTATATATTTTTGGTGTTTAATTTTCCTATACATATATCCTTTATGTTATTATTTGTTCAATTGTACATTGTTATTTGCCTAAATAGCTTCTATATTTTGAAGCAAATAAAAAAATAGGAAAACTTTAATTTATTTCAGATGCAGTCTGCTGAATTTCCTATAGAGAGCGACAAAGGACCACTAGGTATGTGTTTTTTGTGACAGACGCCGCATTAGAGAAACATATGTCTAAAACAGTGAAATGTCACTTTCAAAATACAAAATGGTGGACAGTCGAGAGCTGTGTGAAGTAGAATGGCAATGCACCAGGCCCCACTGATGAATCTATCTATCTCTACCACTCTTATTTCACAGCAGCTCAGGTAAGTTCCATGGTTTCACTGTTTGTGTGGCATGCGCATGGCAAATAACCTGCTTTTGCTGCACTCACTTGTTTTGACATGAAGACTGAATAAAAAAGGATTTATGTTTATGTTTGCTTTCTTGATTTTCTTGCAATTCATTTTTTCCCATGCGGGGTGAAATAAGTGCAAAATAGGCTAGTCATAATCACTTTTGCTGCACAATCTACATCTTTTTGGTTTGCATCTTGTGCAATGCATGCACAAGCACATGCTCCGGTGTATCGATATAGATACACTGTGTTGCTCTGGCGTCCTGCTTCCTGTTGGGTTCACCATCTCTATTCGGCTGTTCTGTTTATATGACCCTGTGTGTGTGTGTGTGTGTGTGTGTGTGTGTGTGTGTGTGTGTGTGTGTGTGTGTGTGTGTGTGTGTGTGTGTGTGTGTGTGCGTGCGTGCGTGTATGCGTTTGTGTGTGCCTGTGTCTGTTTCTGTGTGTGTGTGAGTGCTTGTCTTTGTGCCTGTGTGCGTGTGTGCGTGTGCGTGTGTGTGTGTGTGTGTGTGTGTGTGTATGTGTGGTGTGTGTGTGTAGGATGGGGAGTCTAGGAGGGAGAGGCTGGACAGAGGGAACTCACTCCCTAGTATTCTGGAGCAAAAGGTGACAGCCTCTTCCGGTCCCACCCGCTCTACTATCTGTTCATC
The DNA here is from genome assembly GCF_026213295.1 of Gadus chalcogrammus. Taxonomy (NCBI): domain Eukaryota; kingdom Metazoa; phylum Chordata; class Actinopteri; order Gadiformes; family Gadidae; genus Gadus; species Gadus chalcogrammus. Next base: position 7,344,483 of record NC_079415.1, read on the forward strand.
TGAGGGCGTTACCGAGTTAGGAGGTTCTGCTCAAAGACGATGAGGCCATTGGGGATCGAACCCAGTTGCTTGGCTTTCAGCCGCTCTATACTTCCTCAGTATTTTGCAATAGATTTGATTAAAATGCTTTTAGTAATTCTGTAATTTGGATCTCCAAACGTAATCCATAAATGTAATCCGTTACTCTTATCTGTAATCCTTTTAGAAAATAATAGTTATATTGGTTTGTAATCGTAGTATATACTTATTATAAAACGCCTTGATGGTCTGAACAATTGATTTTAAAACTGTTTACCTGTCCTTCGTTAGTATTCATGCGCGTTTTTGTGTCTCTGTCCAGATCCACCCGTATGAAACGCTCATCGTGACACACAGGGGGCGCACTAAGCTGCCGCCGGGAGTCGACCGGACCCGACTAGAGGTATGAGTCTCACCGCGGAGGAGGATCAGGGTGTAGTCTGGTTAAAGAGACAGAGGGTGGGGTCAGAGAGAGAGAGAGAGAGAGAGAGAGAGAGAGAGAGAGAGAGAGAGAGAGAGAGAGGAGAGAGAGAGAGAGAGAGAGAGAGAGAGAGAGAGAGAGAGAGAGAGAGAGAGAGAGAGAGAGAGAGAGAGAGAGAGAGAGAGAGAGAGAGAGAGAGAGAGAGAGAGAATAGAGAGAGAGAATAGAGAGAGAGAATAGAGAGAGATATCAAAGTTTGCCACCCATGAGCGGGATTGTGGTGTGTGTGTGTGTGTGTGTGTGTGTGTGTGTGTGTGTGTGTGTGTGTGTGTGTGTGTGTGTGTGTGTGTGTGTGTGTGTGTGTGTGTGTGTGTGTATGTATGAGGTAGAGATACAGAGATCATGAAAGAGTTAGTTAGTTAGAGAGAGAGAGAGAGAGAGAGAGAGAGAGAGAGAGAGAGAGAGAGAGAGAGAGAGAGAGAGACATAAGATACCAATGCCCCTTTTCTCTCTTCAGAGGCATCTGTCTCCAGAGGATTTTCAGCAGCTGTTCGGAATGCCCATCGCCGAGTTCGACCGCCTGTCGCTATGGAAACGAAATGAACTCAAGAAGAAAGTCTCACTTTTCTAACAGGAAGTGACATCATTCCTTGAAATAGAGAACCTCTGCTCTGCGTGAAACCAAGGACCACTAAAGGGTAACCAATCACATCCATCAATCAAACGTCAGGGGCTATCTAATTGGCTGAAATTGGACCAGGCAATATCACTCGCAACTTGTGGCAATCACGTGGCAACCTATTAGTGTGAGATGATGTTTGCTTGCTGGGGATTGGTTAACCTTCTAACCAAACTACTAAACCTTGGAACAACTATAGTATAGTATCTGCCATATTAGTCTATACTACTAACCCAACCAAAACCTCCCGTCTGTGGTCCCATCCTATAGGCCCGTTTCTGACGGCTGTGCAGAGTGGACTATACATAGTATAATGATTGGAATAGGATTATTATATCAGATGTATATATATAGCGAGAACTCCGGCTCTTACTAACCTATGACTCGGACACTAACGACCATCAACTGGTGCACTGGCAGTTGAGCGGTCAGCATTCCAAGGGGAGACGTTCCCTCCGACATCACCAGTGCAGCACTAACAATCACCATAGCTAGCCGTTAGCATCTCATCTCCTAGAGTACTCTGTGTTTTGTCCGTATTCACAGCGCGCCATCACCCTCACACATACGTTTTGATTCATTAATGAACATTTGGATGTTATTACATACTGTCCTTGGGCAAATATTGCGTCATCTCGGAGGTGACCAGGATTGTAAAGGTTTGATAATAGGGGGAAATGTCATCGATATCCAGTAGGACTAGTTTCTCAAGTTTGAGTGTGTTCAGTATATAATGCCATGAGGTGAATGAGGCTCTAAGTGGGAATTTATTTATTAAATGATTGTGTTTGACTATTATCTGCCTTAGGGGGGGGCTGTTTGTTACAATGTTATTACGTTGCTTTTTATATTGTAAGGAAAAACTTTCTGTACAGATATTTTTTTTCATTTCCCCATGAGCCACAGTGAATGGGATGGACCATTTCTGGAAAGTTTTTTTTTTTTTTTTCTCATTTATAAAAATACCATACTTCAAACAAAAACGTACTAATGATCAATTAGGTGTTCAATCGTGTGATGAGGTAGCTTATCCAATAACTGAAACGCACTATTCCTTCGTCGTTTTGTGGTGTGCGCTCATTCATTATCCAACAACGATAGCTGCATCCTGCTTGCTTTTCCGCCAAACCTCCACTCTCCTTTCTGTTGGTTGTACAATAAAGCAAATAAATTAAATACGACAAAAAAAATTAAAGCTTAGGATTTGGTATGGTTTCTTTTCTTCCTCTAAACAAAACAATGGGGTATCCAATGAAATTCATGAGTATGAAGAGCCTCTCAAGCAGATAACAAAACAGTGTGCCTCGTGAAAATGTGAGGTACACTTCATTCAAAGCGCGCTGCATAAATTACCTCTCATTTGTCTACACGGGTCCCTGCATAGTGTTGCCAAGCACCGCGTGCTCTGCACATAAACCATGCCCTCTTGGAGAGTTCTCCCCGTCAGTGGACAGCGTATCCCTCAGAGGTCTATCCCTCCGTTGATATCATCTGCCGCGCAGACGGCAGTGCAGAGCACGACCAATCAGGTGTCAGAAGTGTAGGAGCCCAAATACACACACAACACAACTTCTTTGTAATTTTTTTTATTGAATGGAGTGAAACATCTACATAATTGAGAGGCCTTGCGGTACAAGTACTTGACAAAAAAAAAAAATCTTTCCCCTCCCGCCCCCCCCCCCACCCCGTCCCCCTCCGTATTTTAGCTATAAAGAAAATCTTGATTATCCATTTCTGTACATTCGGTGAGATATGCTCCACGTACTTAACAGAAGTCTGAAGAAAAATGACCTCAAAGCGTAAACACCCCCCCTGCCCGCCCACCCCCCTTCCCCACACCCAAACATAAAGAAACGTCAAACCCACCCCTCCCTATTTGCATCCTTCAGCATCATACACACGCACACACACACACCTGAAAAAAACTAGAAAAAAAAAAAAACACCTTCTTTCAATTACAACCAATAACCGTCTTAGGCTGTCGTCACCTGACCAGGAAGTGAGGACGTGAAACTAATCTCCGCTCTTCTGTGTACCTTGGCCCCTCCAATCGCATTCCCCCCTCCCTGTGACATCACTTCCTATACACCATCCTCTCTCGCCCCCTCTTTAAATGGCCATCGCAGTCCTGGAATCACCCCACACACTTAACAACTAATCTGTCTTTGTAATAATTCAGACGGTCCTTCCCTTCTCTGTTCTGGAGATAAATCTATTTTTTTAAGAATTGTAAAAAAAAAAAGAAAAAAAATAAGGAAATAAAAAAAATAAGTCAACATCACATTGCAAAAGAAAAAGGGAAACAATTATAAATGTACATGGAGAATATAACTGTCAATACTCGCTCGGACATCGGAGCTGTTACACTATTATTGGCATAAGAAAAAATAATGGAGTCTAAGCGATGTCGGGGGAGGGAGGGGAGAGGGATGCGGGCGCTGAGCGCGCTGCGTGGGTTTCTCCCCGCTAAGTGCTCCTCTGCTTTGCCCTTTAAAGCGTGGACACAAACCACACCCCTCTGGTAGACAAACGGGCAGCGGCGGGCCGTTCTTTTGGATCCAAAAAAACAAGGTGTTCAGAGCATTGTCCAAAATACCAAACTCATAGCTAGAAAATATCGGAGTAGGGAGGGGGGAGGGGGGGCAGTGACTGCCGACAGCTTCAGATCCGCGGCGGAAACAAACCGTTTGAGATGTTCCCTCGCTTCCCTGCGCAGAATTTGCTTTTTTTCATTTATTCATTATATATATTTTTTTGTTTATTCTTAAAACAAGATATCTCATCTTTAACGATATATTAATAATAATAATAATAATAAATAAGCATGGGGGGGGGGGGGAGCGTCTGTCAGTCTTCCTGGTCCCTGCCCTCACTTCCTGTTTCCTGCCCTTGCCCAGCAGGGCGGGGCTAAACTGCACTAAGAGAGAGAAGGCAGGGGGTGGGGCCATGATGGAGGTGGGGGTGAAGGAGGCTTTGGAGGGGGGGGGGGGGGGGGGGGGGCAGTACCAGCACAACCTCAGAGACCAGCAGGGGCGGGCGGGTGGGTGAAAGGCAGCAAGGAAGGCAGCAAGGAAGCAAGGAAGGAAGGAAGGAAGCAAGGAAGGAGAGCAAGGAAGCGAGGAAAGAAGATCCGTGGAGAGCATTGGTAAACCGTGGGGGGAAAGGGGGGGGGGGGGGCCTCAGCTCTAGGCCTGGGCGCTGGTGCCGTTCTTGTCCGGGGGGGGTCCGGGGCTGGCGGGCAGGTTGTTTAGGGGGGGGCTGGCCTCGCTCATCTTGCTGTCGCGGCGCGGGGGCATGCGCTCGTTGATGCGGTCCAGGCCACGCGCCTCGTCGAAGCTCTGGATCTTGTGCTGCGGGCCCTGGACTGCTGGTGGGGGGTGGGGGGGGAGGGCAAGGTAGGGTGAGACCGGGGCCATAGGTGAGAGCAGGCACTGCTAGGGTTAACCCTAACCCCAACACCCAGGGTTCAGGGCGTACGTAACACTCCGCACCAAGCAACTTTCAATAATACACATTTAACTAACTTTGTTCGCGATAGAAAAGTAAGATAAAATCTATTATATTATTGGTTCACAGGGCTCGCTTCAATGGTGCCATCATGACATCGCTTATTGAAGTAGGGCCAATATTTCTAAAGGAAAACTAAAATCGACAACATTAAGGCTTAAGAGCCTTGATTCTATAGCGATGGATATAAATAAAAGTAGGGCTAAGGATGAACCCGTAAATGTATAAATACCTTAGTGTAAACACTACCGTTCAAAAGTTTGGGGTCACTTAGAAATGATCTTATTTTTTTAGAAGAAAAGCACTTTTTTCAATGAACACATAAAAATCTATCGGAAATACAGTCTAGACATCGTTAATGTGGCAAATGAGTGTTCTAGCTGGAAAGGGCTGATTTCTAATGGAATATCTTCATAGGTGTACAGAGGCCAATTTCCAGCAACAATCACTTGTGTGTTCTAATGGTACATTGTTTAGCTAATCGTGTTAAAAGGCTGATTGATGATTAGAAAACCCTTTTGCAATTATGTTAGCACAGCTGAGAACTGTTGAATAAAAGTGTCCGTTTTCATGGAAAACATGAAATTGTCTGTGTGACCCCAAATTTTGAACAATAGTGTATAGACATTGATATATTTTGATTTTGGATAGACCTTCATAGCTATAGAATCAAGGATTTTTAGCCTTTTTGTTGTCGATTTGGTTTTCTTTTAGAGATATTGCCCATACTTTAGGAAGCAATGTCATAACAGCATCATTGAAGCAAGCCATGTGAACCAATACTAGAATTTATCTTATCCTACTTTTCTATCGCCAACAAAGTAATTGGGTTGACACACAAGTCCCAGAGCAACACTTTACAAGTTCCTCCTTTGTGGGTTTTATCTCAAACAATTAGGAGTTCAACACGGGGCTAGCGTGGTAGACACACACGCACACGGACACGGTTTGACTAAGTAAGTTAAACAGTGCCGGGTTAAGTAAAACAAAGAGTGTCAAGGCCACCGGCTTCACTGGGATTAACACTGTCAATGTTGTATTAGATTACAACTACTGTTTGGGAGGAAGACTACATAGAAGGAGGAGAGATGGAAAATATACATGTTAATAAAAAGGTTAGTTATAGTCAACACTTCTTTTAAAAACAGGACAGGGACACGTGACATGAAGTCAAGGAGAAAAGAGAGAGAGTGAGAGAGAGAGAGATAAAGAGATTAAGGATGAGTTTCATACCTCTGGCTTCCTCGGCCTCTACGGTGGCTGTGTGAGGGTGAGAGGACGAGCCACACCCGATACCGACGGAGAGAGAGAGAGGGGGGTATCGTTATCAATGTATCATGTATGCGTCAGTCCTGTAATCATGCCTGTTCTCCCCCAGTCCCAACACTCAACGCCAGCCCCCGGCCCACAGGTTGGGTTTTACGGTCGGCCTGGTCAATCCACTCAGGGTTAAGTGTTGAATAGGGCCGCTAGATTACGGAAAAATCATAATCACGATTTATTTGGTCAATTTTGAAATCGCGATTATTCAAAGAATTATTTTTTATTTTGAAAAATGATCAGCATCTCTCTCCAAAAAAACATTTTGTGACTGAGTAACCTGGAATTTCCCCTTAAAAAAAAAGACGCAATATTTTCAAATAGAAAATAACGTAAAAATATGTATCCAGCTGTTCTCCAGCTCCATTTCTATGAAACATTAAATTAATAAAATAAATACTTTAAAAAAGATGTATACACAGTATATACACCGGTTTATAGTTTGAACTCGCTTATATAAATTGGGAGATCGTTTGACCAAAAAAATCGGAATCCCGATAAAAATTAATTGCACAGCCCTTATGTTAACCTTTTCCTCGCAGGTCGAAAAGTAAAAACGTAAAAACTTTAATTATGGATTCTACACGCCCCCTCCCATAGCAACGATCATCATAACGATGATACTAACACCAACACTACTTCTAATACTACCAGTGCCGATACCACAAGACCCAACGGAGGGGGTGAGGAGCGCAGGCCTCCTTCTCGTCTGCGATGGATTGAACAGGACTTGCGTCACTCCTCCAGTTATCACGCTCGCACTCAAAGAGGAGAGCCGTCGCACTCGGCCGCGCTGCGATGTTACAGAGCGTTGCCTCATGGCGGCGGCGGAGCTGTGAGGGTGGAACGGCGCTCTTCCTGTAGCTGTGGAAGTGGAGTCGACGGAGCGGAGCGCGCCGGTGAAGCGGTACTCCCCCCGTATTAGAGAACGAAACAGGCCCCTCTCTCAACGCCAACTCAGAAGACACCGCTCGACAGAACATCGTGTAAAGGGAGAGGGGTTTGAAACCATGGTAACCATTCTCTGGGGAGAAAGGGGGGTCTCTAGGGGTCTGAGTCCCAACTGACAAAAATTAGAAACATTACAGAACGTCTGTTGTTTTTTTTCATCGTCACACAGATTCAGATGTGTGTGGGGGGGGGGGGGGGGGGGGGGGGGGGGGTGGTGTGTGTGTGTGTGTGTGTGTGTGTGTGTGTGTGTGTGTGTGTGTGTGTGTGTGTGTGTGTGTGTGTGTGTGTGTGTGTGTGTGTGTGTGTGTGTGTGTGTGTGTGTGTGTGTGTGTGTGTGTGTGTGTGTGTGTGTGTGTGTCATGGCACTAGCTGTACATACCGTTCTGCAAGGTCTGGCGGCCTCCGGACAACACGCCAATAGGTAACGTCCCGGTGGGGGTCAGCCCCTTCAGCTGTAACACACTCTCGTTCTCCTCTCTGACACACACACACACACACACAAAAAAGAGAATATTTAACATGATTTCAAACGCATGAACCCGGTAAATAGGACAGCCAATGGCTGAGCCCCCTTAAGGTTCTCAACGATAATCGTGGAGATCCAGTGAGGAATGCCGTTTGTTTAGACTTGAGAAACCGGCTTTAGAGCAATTTCAACAAGCCTCTCAAAATGGTGGTCAACCACCTTAAATGAACACAGTGGTGCACGCTCCATGCCTCAGCACAGAGACACAAGCCCCCTAAAGTGAACACAGGATCCCCCTAAAGCAGTGGTTCTCAACCATTTTTGAGCAACACCCCCCTGACCATACCCTGATCCTCTGGCAGCCCCCCCCCCCCCCCCCCCCCCCCCCCCCCCCCCCCCCCCCCCCCCCCCCCCAATAAAAAAATAAATAAACTAACAACCCCACTCACACGTGTTATATCGCTTAAAGTTGTCAATGCATCGTTTTTTCATTGAGTTTGCGTTGGTCACTAATAGCAATGAATGCCCCCAGAGTCGGTTTTGGTGCAAAAAAAAAATCGATATTCATGTTCAAGACATGCAAATGTCTCACCTCTGATTGGCTAACAGCACTGTCCATCATTGTAATAAACCCAATTAAACTTCCAGAGCGACAGCTCTGGAAGATATATATATACACACACACATACATAGAGATAGAGAAGTTGAGGAAGAAATTGTTGGATTGAACGTTCATTCACCGAGACCGCGGTGTGGGCACTCCCGCCACGTCTCCCGTCGTGCCCGGGCCGCGGCACCCTGCGGCCCGGGCACCGTGACCTTGGGCACCGCGACCACTCCCGCGACTCCCGCCGTGCCCCGTGAACGAATGAATGAATGAATGGCCCGGGAACCACGGGCACCGCGGCCCGGGCAACGCGAAAACAGATCGCGCGCAGAGGCCTAATTAGGCCTATATATTTTGCATTTGAAATGCAACGGTCTATTCGTGGAGACTACGCTCAGAGCAGCTGGAACTGAACAACAGCAAGAGGAAGGAGGAAAACAACTATGAAACAAAATTTGACTTGCTATCAGCCATGTTTGATTGTGTTGTGTTGGTTATTGAACTGTTCACCCGCGAACTTGGGTTATGTTTATCAGCGTTACTATAGAGATCATGACGATAGCTGATGTAACGGGAGTCCGGGCGTGTGCAGGACCGAACCGCGCTGTATTATCACTGTTCCACTGCGCATAGACAGTAAAAAGTAGCTGAGACGGTAGAGGGGTTAGAAACCAATAATGAAAATAGGCTATTTATTTCAGGTAGCCTATTTTTTCACCCAAAAGAAATAAAAACAATCAAAGTTTAAAATCCCCCTCTAAAAATGGAATCACGTTCCCAGCTCCCCCCTAGGTTGTGCGAATGCCCCCCGTTGAGAAACCATGCCCTAAAGTGAACACATGAGCCCCCTAAAGTGAACACATACAAGCCCCCTAAAGTGAACACACAAACCCCCAAAGTGAACACACACAAGCCCCCTAAAGTGAACACATGAACCCCCAAAGTGAACACACAAACCCCCAAAGTGAACACACACGAGCCCCCTAAAGTGAACTCCCGAGCCCCTTAAAGGGAACACACGACCCCCCCTAAAGTGAACATAGTGGTGCAGCTCCGTACCTCAGCACAGAGAAGACGCGAGCCATCTTCCCGATGGCCCTGATCTTATTCCTGATCACCTCCTTCCTCACTGCGGGGGTTCCACCTGGGACACAACAGGGGGGGGGGGGGGTAGAAAAGAGTTTAGGAGACAAGCAAATATTCAATATTTGTTTGTCGTCATGTGCACATCAAGAGAAGAATGAGCAGAAGTCCCCATGGGCAATGAACTGCATTTTATTTTATTGTATTGTGCACACACACACATTACATTGTTACACAAGTGTGTTTCAGTGTTGTGTAGTGCCTATGTTCTGTGTCTGTCTGTAGTTCACCTTGAGCAAGATACATAACCTCTACATGTTCTTTAATAAGAGGAGCCTGTGTTCCCTACAAGTGGCTTTAGATAGTAAAGCGACGGATATGAGTAAAAAGCAGGTGTCTAAAGGGAAGTGAGCACTAATATTCAAGTAATTTAGGCAAAGGACATTAACTCCTACACCAGCATAATGACTTAAGTTCACTCAGTTCACTTAACTGACGGTTAAAAGGTTTCAGGTTTGATCCCTTGATCCCATCACTGAACGAGATTAAAACACTAACACCCAAAACCTAATCCACCCTAAATGAGCGTCTCACTCCATCTCCCACACAGCCATGCTTGGTAATCTTTAACAGATTGCATTGTTCTTCAACTCATTTTCCCAACCAGAATTCCTGCAACCACAAATATCCTCCACCCAAAAGACCTGCCGGATGAAATTAGCTTCATTTAATAAAACTAAAATCACACTCGTCGCAGGACCAGTCAAGGAGAATGAGTCTTCTAATAAAAAACAACCAGGAATATACCCTTTATATAAATGGTGAAAGGACTGCATTAATATTGCACTTTTATCCAAGGCGCTTTACAATATTGCCTGACATTCACACGCCGACGGCGATGTCAGCCGGGCCACAGCCAGCACGTCAGGAGCAGTCAGGGTGAGCTGCCTGGCTCAGGGACACCTAAACACCTGGAAAGGGGGAGCCCGGGATCGAACTAGCAACCTCGCCGTTACCAGCCAACCCGCTCTACCTCCTGAGGTCCTGCCGGCCCTATAGATCATCAGTCATCTTACGGGAGGAGGAGTCAAACCTCCGCGGCTAAGCCACTCCCTCTCAGTGGGCCCCGACCGACTCAAAGAGAGAGCGTTGATCACGTGACCCGCGGAGGAACAGCGGGGGAAGGAGGCTCGCCTGCTCCCGCCCCTCTAGGCTGCTGTGCAGCCCCCGACCAATCAGAGGACGAGCAGGGCAGAACTAGCGGCGCCAACCGTCTCCGCAAGACCCTGAGAAGAGCCGACGCGACACCACCCAGAGCCCCTCTAGAAAATGGTTGCCTCAGTTTTTGTTTGGTTGCTCGCTCTCTCTCTCTCTCTCTCTCTCTCTCTCTCATGAACTCTGCTTGAATACGTTAGCTGTTCAAAGAGATCCACCGCAGAGGTAGTTGCCAAGACAACTTGAATTATCCTTTTCTTTTTTTTCATTGTTGGCTTGCTGGCCTGACTTGGTCTCTCTGCTGTAGGGGGGGGGCTTGAAGGCCAGCAGAAGGGCTATGTCTCGTAACTCTCTGTGTGGATTGATCCCTGATTCCTGGGTTTGCTTAGTTTGTCTCGTCCCGTAACATGAGAATGACGAGTATCATGGGGGTGTCAAAGCATTCTCCCCCCCCCCCCCCCCTAACTTCGGCGTGATTGAAAATGTGGGATTAGCCGTTGCCGATAAGCACGCTCTGTGTTTTACGGGACTTATCGCCATAGTTACCGAGGATCCGAGGTGGAAAAAACTCGGCACCGTGCCGTGACTACATCCCAGAAACATCCCATCATACTGATAATGACACCGGGGATGACAGATCTTGAGCAACGCTGAAAATTCGCTAGTTTCAAACTCATCCACCAAACAATGTGCTCAAAACATTCGTACCAAGTAATTCAGCAAACATAAGACCACAGAAAGAACCCCCAGAAAACAGCATACAAGTCAATATTGGAGAAACTCAACGTTGGTGCTGCCCAACTTCCAAAAAACACCCTAATAGAGTGCAGAAGCTACAGGGTCAGTCGATGGTTCTGGTTGGGCAATCAGTGCTTTCCAATACTCTCCCACATTGTCGCCAGTGGGGGCAAGACCACAGATCTCTGGGCTCCAACAGAGCATCTGGAGTCTATGAAAGAAACTAAAGCCAGAATGCAGAGGGACTCAAGTTCTCCTTGGAACCAATCCGGGGTGGGGACCACCTGCGTGTGTGTGTGTGTGTGTGTAAATGTGTGTATGTGTCTGTCAGATTGATTGTCTGTTGGGGTGACCTGTCCCTTTAAAACAACCTGAACACACGGAGAAGATGTTTGAGTGTGTGTGTGTGTGTGTGCGCGCACGTGTGTGTGTGTGTGTGTGTGGGTTTGCGTTTGTGTGTCGGTCGTACCCTCGCATGTATCGTCACCCTCCGACATGAGCTCGTCATCGGAGCAGATGTTCAACACGTTGACCAGCATCTCCGTCACTAGTAGGAGACAATGAAAACATGTTAAGAACACGCCTCACCCACTGAGGCCACTTGCAATGAACAGGTCGGTGTTTTAAAACATGTTTTTAAGGCGTGTTAAAAGGAGCCCCATGTCGATACCAGGTGTGCTGTTGATTAGCTATTACAAGTCATTGCTCCATCCCCCTTTTGTGGCATCACAAGTGCGAGTCTCCACCCAGAGCCGTGATTGGCAGATCCGCTGGACAGGCGTTATATAACGGATCCTCAACATCACACCTCAAATTGGGGCTCATTAAAAAAAACAAAAAAAACAAAAACACTTATTTTTTAAATAAAATATTTTACAAGGCTGTGGACAAGTCTTGGTAAGACATAAGCATAAGTAAGTAGGCGTGACCAATGATGTTTATAATGGGCTTCCCAATGCACACACTATAGATTTATGGAGGGGAACAATTCATGAATAAATAAATAGGCACTTCTAGATAATACATTTCACACCAGTGGAAATAATGAGACCACTTTGTTTGGGGATTGTGAGCTGGAAGGAAGGAGCTGAAGTGTACTGGTCTGTAGCACAGCGTAGCGCATCACTGTACTGGTCTGTAGCACAGCGTGGCGTATCACTGTACTGGTCTGTAGCACAGCGTAGCGTATCACTGTACTGGTCTGTAGCACAGCGTGGCCTATCACTGTACTGGTCTGTAGCACAGCGTAGCCTATCACTGTACTGGTCTGTAGCACAGCGTAGCCTATCACTGTACTGGTCTGTAGCACAGCGTAGCGTATCACTGTACTGGTCTGTAGCACAGCGTAGCGTATCACTGTACTGGTCTGTAGCACAGCGTGGCCTATCACTGTACTAGTCTGCAGTAGAGGGGCTGGAAGAGGCCTACAATAGAGTCAGGGGGTCATGGTACTGGTCTACAATAGGATAATGGTCATGGTACTGGTCTACAATAGGATAATGGTTATGGTACTGGTCTATAGTTAAGGGTAGTTATGGTACTGGTCTACAATAGGATAATAGTTATGGTACTGGTCTATAGTAAAGGGTAGTTATGGTACTGGTCTATAGTAAAGGGTAGTTAAGGTACTGGTCTATAGTAAAGGGTAGTTATGGTACTGGTCTATAGTAAAGGGTAGTTATGGTACTGGTCTATAGTAAAGGGTAGTTATGGTACTGGTCTATAGTAAAGGGTAGTTCTGGTACTGGTCTATAGTAAAGGGTAGTTCTGGTACTGGTCTATAGTAAAGGGTAGTTCTGGTACTGGTCTATAGTAAAGGGTAGTTCTGGTACTGGTCTATAGTAAAGGGTAGTTATGGTACTGGTCTATAGTAAAGGGTAGTTCTGGTACTGGTCTATAGTAGAGGGTAGTTATGGTACTGGTCTATAGTAAAGGGTAGTTATGGTACTGGTCTATAGTAGAGGGTAGTTATGGTACTGGTCTATAGTAAAGGGTAGTTATGGTACTGGTCTATAGTAAAGGGTAGTTCTGGTACTGGTCTATAGTAAAGGGTAGTTCTGGTACTGGTCTATAGTAGAGGGTAGTTATGGTACTGGTCTATAGTAGAGGGTAGTTATGGTACTGGTCTATAGTAATGGGTAGTTATGGTACTGGTCTATAGTAAAGGGTAGTTATGGTACTGGTCTATAGTAAAGGGTAGTTATGGTACTGGTCTATAGTAGAGGGTAGTTCTGGTACTGGTCTTCAGGGGGCCGTGGGTAGGTCCAGGTGTTTTGCTCTACCTTTCTCCCCTACGAAGGGCAGGGACCAGGTGAAGACGTCCATGAAGTTGGGCAGCCAGTATGGATGAGGAGAGCAGTTGAACTGGCGGATGTTCATCACGTTGTTCTCATACTTCAGCACCGCCGCTGTGGGGGGAGGGACGGACACACACACACACACACACACACAACACACACACACACGTGTATATTCACGAGGCCAGGAGCAACCCTTGTTGCCAAGGTTTCCATTAAGCGTTGCCATGGTTTCCGGTGCACATAAAAAGAATAATCCTTTTCGCGTACCTTTGTTATTGTATACGTCCAGGTAGTTAGGCGCAGAGAAGATGGTGATTAAAGATGGGAAGCCTGTTGTTTGACTTTTTCTGTACATTCGATACCTAACGAGAAGGCAGAGAGAGGACAGTCATGGCACTGTATGAGCTAAATGAAAAAACTTTATTCAAATACATTCAAAACCCAATCGAGGAGAGACAATCATAAAAAAAGTATACTGTGCAGTACATATGGTAATGTACTGATGAAAGATAGAAGCCGATTATGGCTTTTTTATCTGTATCTAACTATCTATCTAAATGTATTTATTCATTGAACTATCGAACTATATCTATATGGGTATATCTATATCAATTAGTGCTGTTAGTTAAACGCGTTATTAACGGCGTTAACGCAAACCAATTTTAGAAGCGTTAATTTTTTTATCGCACGATTAACGTAATTCTTTTTTTTTTTCTTTGGCTCAAAACAAAGAAGCAGTAGCCTGACTGCTATGTTCAAGGCAGTATGTTTGTATGTTCATCATTGATTGCACTATAGCCTTTTTTTTTGTATCGTTCTGTTTTGATCAGTATATGCCAATGTTGTTATCAATAAAAAAACATTTGCACAAGGCAAGCCGATGCACTTCTCCATGTTGATAAGAGCATTAAAATAAGAAAAATCAATGGGACAAAGAAATCAAGGGATATTTAGCATAGAAAAAAAATTGCGATTTCGCAATTAATCGTGAGTTAACTATGGCATTAATGCGATTAATCGTGATTAAATATTTTAATTGCTTGACAGCACTAATATCAATACATAAATGCAGACATTTTATCTATTATCAAACTGTTTTTGGAAAGTGTTTGGTACGTACCCAGCATCTTGCGCCTCGTGAGCTCGTATTACTGACAACAGATTATTGTTCATCAGGAAGTCACATACTGCAGGGTAACTGAGGAACAAACACATACCGGGATGTAGAATCAAACTACCAAAGCTTTATACATGCACAGCACATTTCACGAAAAAACACAATGGGGGAATTGGGGAAATGCAGACCACAGTAGCAAGAAATACAATTTGTTTAACAAAAAATAGTAACAATAATAGAGATACATTTGAGGTACAGCGGTTGACTAGGTCATCAAATCTCCTGAGATACAAAAAACAAGGTACGCTTTAATATAAGAATACGTAAAAAATAATGTCAGACTATACGACCCCGTCAGGCTCTCTAGCAGACTGTTCCGGAAGCCAGGACAACAGATCTGTGCATATTTGTCTTCAATATATACAAAATCATGAACACATCACCATTCACTGGTGTGCTTGCTTTTCTGACAGTATTTTCCGGTGGACCAAGGCTAATAGACAGAGCGATTCGCTGGGATATTACATGCACGAATATGCAGGTCAAACCCACTGCAAGCTCTTCCCAATGACCTTGGCCCCTCTTGAGAGTGAAGGCTTTTAGAGCTGAATGCCATATGGAAATCATGGCAACAGAAAGAAAAACAGTCCTCAATTGCCGGGAGGTTGACACAGAATATATAACCTGTGTTTCATACTAAATGCAACCTTTACAAGATATACCCAATATAAACACGGGTGAGCTCGGTCTGGAAACGACGTGAGCTAATGCCGGCTTGTGTGAGAGGAGTTCACACAAGAGGCTCCCAGCTTGAGGGTACTGGGTTCGATCCCCAATGCCTGCAGCCCATGTGTTTGCATCCGTTTGTCCGCTTGTCCATTTTGGCTCCGTAATAACGGAGCCAAAACGGACAAGCGTTGGGTATCAGACTGAAAAAAGTTAATGATGACCGCAAATCACAAAAGGCTCTAGACCCACTTGTTCAGAGGTCACCTAGACTCTGCATTGCCTCCCCCCTTATACCCCCAGGCCACGCACTTGTTGTATTTTATTGAGTCCTGGCACTTAATCTACACACTTATTGTATATTGTATGCACTTGTACTTAAAAATAGTACTTGGCATTGTATAACATCTTTTCCTAGCTGTCTTTGTTGTAGGGTCTTTGATGTCCTGTAAACTGGAATGGGTTAACCTTACAATTGTGAGGGCTTGGCCCTTGGTTATATGAACATCCTTACTGTACCGACAGCGATATTTTGTTTCCCTTCTTCTGACAAATGTACTTATTGTAAGTCGCTTTGGATAAAAAGCGTCTGCTTCATGCCCTTAATCCAAATCATAACCAAGCAGACCATGAACCAGAACGGAATGGGTCGCGCTCTGTAGTTTGGTAAAAGGAAGAGGAGGTGGAGGAGGAGGAGGTGGTGAAGGAAGAGGAGGAGGAGGAGGTGGTGAAGGAAGAGGAGGAGGAGGAGGAGGAGGTGGTGAAGGAAGACAAGGAGGCGGTGAAGCAAGATGAGGAGGTGGTGAAGCAAGAGGAGGAGGAGGAGGAGGAGGTGGTGAAGGAAGATGAGGAGGTGGTGAAACAAGACGAGGAGGTGGTGAAGGAAGAGGTGGTGGTTAAGGAAGGCGAGTAGGAGGACGAGGAGGTGGAGGTGGTAAAGGAAGCGGTGGAGGAGGAGGAAATACCTGTAGAAGTAGGAGCACCCCCGGACGCTGTTGTGGCAGAAGTGCTCCTGGGTCTTCTCCGAGCCGTAGTCCTCCCCGGGGTCCGACCACAGCAGGTCACACATGGGCCCGAACGCCGGCGGCTCTTTGAAGCGGTCCAGCTAGGAAAACAATAAGAGGATTTACTGTGAAACCCAATTAACAAGGAGCTTTCCACGCGGAACAATAACCGCGCTAAGCCGATTAAGACGATTAGACGGCCCGTAGTAATTAAATGGTTATACATCCCAAGTCAGGTCACAGCTTACCATACCGGCTCACTTTGGCAACTCAACAAACTCTCGCCAAAGATAATTCCACAACGGTAAAACCTAATTTAGTTGCCGTGGGTGCACCGAGCCAGTAAAACAGTCACAGTAATCACAGCCCCTTTGCAGTGCTGGGGGGGGGGGGGGGGGCAACGTTATAAAAGCTATCGAAGCCCTGAGACTGTCCACGCAATTCACCAACCGCTGTGACTTTAAATTTTGGTCTGTATTTTTTCAGCCAGTAAAACAGTTCAAGTGCGTTTTTAAAAACACTTTTTCCCCTTCTCACATTCCCACACCAGCTGTAGTATCGACCAGCTCTTCAATAGACTACTGGTCAGGGGGGGGGGGGGGGGGGGTTGACTCATGAAACAAACCCCGAAAGCCCTAGCTGCTCAATAATAACAAACATCTAATAAGAACGCTTTGGATCAAAACTGTGTTTTGCTAAATGTCTAAATAATAAATGAAAGACTGCAAACACCTCAACAGTATCGGGAAGGCATCCAACCATCAACCCACCAGTCCACAGACCTGGCTCTACCGCCCTAGCTACCATGTTCACAAACTAACCCAAGAAGCTTTGAACCAAAGCCAACGGTGAATTAAGGGGCCCGTCACTCATGAACCAGTAGGGGGCTCTTAAGCGACGGGCTATCGCAGTAGGTGCCGCCTACTTAAGGATGCCTGCAAGCTTAGCGTTCATTGTTGAGATTGAACCCGGGACTTTTTCACCCTAACCCCTAGAACTATCCTTCCTACCTCCAGACCATATTTTTGCTCAACCGCTTGAATTAAAAAAGGGGACATATTATCCCCACCAGGTGTGAGTGTGATTAGTGTTTCCACCTAGATGTATGACGGATAGATCAGCAACGTTTGCTACAGTGCACGGGGTAGGGCTGGTAGACTGATCTATCCAGCACACATCTAGGCGGACACACCCACTTGTGACGCCAGAAGAGGTTTTCCAAAACGGCGAATCGCAACAACATCTGGTGGTATATAAGGTCACCTTTAAAGCTGAAAGTCTGCACTTCAGTAACTATGTGTGTGCCTTACCTTGCGTATGTCATCCAAACAGGTGATCTCGGGGCTGAGACCCCCATGGACGCAGAGGAACTGCTGGTTCAGAAGGGCGGCCAGGGGCAGGCAGTCGAAGGCCTCCATGCAGGCATCGTACACTCGCTCAGAGTACTTTATTTTACCTGCAAGGGGCCCCCCACACACACACACACACACACACACACACACACACACACACACACACACACACACACACACACACACACACACACACACACACACACACACACACACACACACACACACACACTTTATGAATGCATGGACATTGGAAGACACAGCGCCATGCACTCCTGGAACGTTGTAGACTACGTGCACATACCAGGGAACCCGCAGGTTGCAACAAGTTTCAGCGACACCCTAAAACCGATTGCTGTACCGAGTTCCAACCATTGTCAGCAGGAGTCTTTGATTCCAGCGGCAGTGCTAGAAGCTGCTCGCTCGTGCAACATAGAACTTTGGCACAAAATAATGAGCACCGACATTCTTTAGTATTCACTGTAATTATCGAACACCAAAAAAGTTTTGCAAATGTATTCTTTTTTTCTATCGCCATACAGCCCCACCTAAAAAGGTGCACAAATAAACACAATACTTGCACAAATAAACACAATACTTTTTCGTACCTTTAAAAGGTCATACATTAAGTCATTTGTGCAGTTAATCATTGTCAATAACTTGCTGGGAAGGACGCTGTTTATATTAACAGAAGGAGGAACTGTACAACACAGAACAATAGCAGGAAAGGCTGGAGAAGGCACATGGAAATTGGGGTGTCGGTCATAAAGAAGGAGTGCAGCATCAGGTATCATGTTGAAGAAACACAAAGACTGCATGCTGCAAGGGTCATCCTTAGGCTAGGGATGGGACATTAACAGAAGCCTCAACCCTGGGAAAATGTAAACTAATACGGTTCATACACACTTCACAATTAACATACAGTATTAAGATATTTTAGAAATTCTACCAGGCACCATGACAAATATTGCAGGTGCCACTGATCTCAGCGGGACGTTGAACCCCGTGAACGTGCGAGAAGACCACAGCCACTCACATTCCTGTTTGAAGGTGAAGTACTCTGTGAGGTGTCTGCACTCATGGTTCCCCCGCAGCAGGAACAGGGTGTTGGGGTGGTTGATCTTCAGGGTCCATAGGAAGAGGACACACTGCACACAGACAGAGAGAGACAGACGGAGAGACAGAGAGAGAGACCGAAACAGAGAGAGAGAGATGGATCGAAACCGAGAGAGACAGACCGAAACAGAGAGATAGACCAAAACAGAGAGACAGAGATAGACCGAAACAAAGAGAAAGAGAGAGAGACAGAAACAGAGAGCATGAGAGAGACAGGGAGAGAGAGGAGAATGATTCATATTTGAATTATTGAACTACACGCTGGTTTTGTTTTATATTATGATCATGGTTGGGAGCCTCAAAAGGTAAGAATTGTGAATTGTTATAAAAAAGGTGCTGTAGGCAAGATTTAAGGGCCATCATTTGAGTGTAATTTGTTAGAAATCCCATAGCAATCCGTCAGCCATTAGCGAGTGAAATGCTCTGTGACAATATCGTCTCTGGTTGACTGCGGCTGCCTCCGTGCCGTTTAGATTTCAGCCCACTCCCTGCCGATTTCTGAACCAATCAGGGCATCTCTTCCCTGATTGGTTCGGCAATCCCATCTCGCCTGTCCGTCACATGCCTGCCCACGGTGTTACCATAGCTCCACCACAGGTGCGTGAATGCAGCACCACTCAATATCAAGAGAAACTAGGGAGGGAATAAAGCAGTGGAGGTTTTTTTTTTTTTATCTCCTTTGTCTCTGCTCCTTCAGCTCTTTTTCCGCACTCTCCCTTTACAACTCTCAAACCGGCTTTTAAAAAAAGAAAAAAAAAAAGTACTAGGTTTTCGTTTGCCACCACATGGAGACGGACTTCGCTAGAGCCAGACCTCAATACAGTCCCGTTGCGGTTTCATCTGAAGAGCAGTGATCACCAGAAAAAGTTACGGGTTGAAGCCCCAATGTCCCGGATATGTGACCTGAACAAACTAAGCTCCGCACGTCTACCCGCTCCCTAAAGACACAACTACAGCCTCCGCCAGTCAGTCTGGATGAAAGAGTCCGCTAAACGACTCGTTAATGAACCGCAACCCGATTAAACCAATAGCATTCATTCGCTCCACACCTCCGCATCATTCCACATCTCTTGCTTTAATTTCTAGTTAGCGTCCGGTACTTTCGGCTGTGACACAACCGTTTCCTATCTGGGATTGATAAACACCTTATCCAAGGGATTTATTTTAATTAACAATACGCAGGAGAGAAAAGACGGAGACCCAGAAAGATATATCATGTTTGTGCATCGCGGTTCCGGCGCGGCTCACCACGCTGCCCTGAGACGCTCTCAAAGTGGGACAGGGGAGCCAGAAGGCAGCATCCAAGGCTGATGTGAAGACTTATTAATAGGCTTGTTTCTGTGGAAACAAGCTTGGCGTGGGGGGGGGGGGGGGACGGACGGACGGAGACAAACCTGTTAAAATCTCCTTCGTCTTATTTCCTATTCCTTTGCACTGACCGGTCATTTCAATACTTTCACTGTTCAGCGGTTGAACCAGTGAGTCACGGCGGTATTTGAACCAACAACATCTGGCGCTCGAGGTCAAAGTCAAATGTTGGAAATTGGGATTATGAAAGCATTCGTTCGTGGGGGGAGAAGGGGAGGGTCGTTTCCTGCAGCACTTTCGCCTCCCCAAAGCCAGAGACAAAAAAAACTACTTTATAAAGTGACATGTCAAAAAAGGTATGCGGAGGAGGAGAAGGACCACACACACACACAAAAAATGTCAATATCCCATCCCTACGATAACTGAATTACGGTACAAAGACGGCCCCGGCCTCGGTGGGATTCGAACAGACAACCTCCTGCACCCGAACACCAAGTCGAATGATTCTAACGGTTTGCAACTGCGATTATACAGAAATGGTGTTGTGGGGGCCCGGTGGGGGCCCGGTGGGGGCCCAGTGGGGGCCCGGTGGGGGCCGCACTGGGCAGCAGCAGGGCCTCACCTCGATGCTGAAGTAGCCCCGGTCGACGTAGTCCCCCAGGAACAGGTAGCGGGTGCTGCTGGGGGAGCCGCCCACCTCAAACAGCTTCATGAGGTCGAAGAACTGCCCGTGGACGTCGCCACACACTGGGAACACAGACACACACACACACACACACACACACACACACACACACGTAAAAGACACATACACACACACGTAAAAGAAACACACACACACACACACGTTAAAGAAACACACACACACGTTAAAGAAACACACACACACACACACACACGTTAAAGAAACACACACACACACACACGTTAAAGAAACACACACACACACACACGTTAAAGAAACACACACACACACACACGTTAAAGAAACACACACACACACACACACACACACACACACACACACACAAGATGAGACATAGGCATCACAGCAGGATGAAGCGGCTAGTTCCATCCTGCTCCTAGGTGATTTCTACGAATTGCCTTCCCTATCTTTAATGACTGAATGAATTCATTGCGAGCCCCGTCGGATAATTGCATCGGCTTACTGACATAACGGAATAAAATAAAGCTAAACTGGAGGATAAGACACTCGCGGATAAATGGAAGTGTATCTATATAAAGTATATCTTCAGATATATCTATATATTCATCCATCTATACATACATTACAATACTTTATAATACACTCTCGGCATTTATAAAATATACATTCACGTCTGTGTTGCAACAGCAGCCATTTATGAAGAAATGCAACATGCAGATAAATGTGTCGCTCAATGTGCAGTCGAATCAAGATAAGACCAGGACGAGGAAACGATGGCCGTAACTAACAACAAGAAAACAGCCAGATTGTACGGCTCCATTTAGTGATAAGGAGAACACTGCGGTACTGTACTACGCTAACCGGAACCCAGCCAAAGCTAACCAGACTGCAGAGTGCTGCTGCTGTTCCAGCACTCTCACGTCCCTGCTTTTCAACAGGCATGCAAAACACCCACACCGCACATTACCCACTCACTGCCCACACTATCACTCTGCTGCAATCTTCCTCCAGAACACCAGTTCAACACGACTTTTTTTTTTTTTTTGGCGCATTGTCGCAGCCCAGTCCTGATGTGAATTAACACAAAGAAGGTCCGTCATTGTCTCCGGGATAGAAAGGAGGCACCCCATAATACAGTAGAAGTGTCATTCTCCCCCACTGTGAAGGAAGCCAGACTTATCGGAGGCTCTCCGATAACCACGAAGAGCAGCTCGCTGTGGCCCAGGGGTCGAAACCCGGAAGGGATTGAACCCAAAGCCCATTGTGTTGGGCGTCCAACACCCGATAGTCACTAAAAACAGACGAGATCTACTCCATTGAACCCAGATAGTACAATGAGGGGTTTGCTCCGCCACCCTGTTGGCTTACCCCGCCCTGACACTAAAGACTTGGTTATGGTGTCACGTTGACGCAACGCAAGGGGGTTTACAGACCCAGTACGTCCTTGCGGACCCTTCTTGCGGACCCTCCTTGCGTCCACCGCAATGTCCTATTGCGCGCCTCCCACAAATTGTAACCTTGGGTCAAGGCGATTCAGCAGCAAGGGCTGGGATTGGTCCGCTACCCGAAAAACCCGACGCATAACAAAAAACCCATGACTGCGTCGAAGCGTCGACGTGGAACCATAGCTGAGCCTTAACACCCTTTCTCTAGCAACAGTCGACGCCACAACACCCAGAGATCATCCCATGTCGTTGTTGTTGTTGACGTTGTTGTTTGTGTTCCGACCCAGCGTGACCATACGTCCCCACCTGTGATGGGGGCTTCCACCTCCAGCATGCAGGTCTCCTGCCGCAGGATGCTGGCGCCGTCGTTGATGATGCGGAGCGCCGCCTCCTCCTCCAGCCGCCCCTCCTTCACCAGATGGCCCTTCAGCACCTCCACGCTGGGCTTCCCGTCCACGTACAGGTCGCCGACCGTCAGGGCCGTCCCCGGGGGGTACGGCACCGCTGAGGGGGGGGGGGGGGGGGGGGGGGAAAGAGAGAGAGAGAGAGAGAGAGAGAGAGAGAGAGAGAGAGAGAGAGAGAGAGAGAGAGAGAGAGAGAGAGAGAGAGAGAGAGAGAGAGAGAGAGAGAGAGAGAGAGAGAGAGAGAGAGAGAGAGAGAGAGAGAGAGAGAGAGAGAGAGAGAGAGAGAGAGAGAGAGAGAGAGAGAGAGACACACACACACACACACACACACACACACACACACACACACACACACACACACACACACACACAGAGAGGGAGGGTTAAAATTATGTCAGCACTGGTCCCGTGTTGAAATACTTCCAACCCACTTATTCAGGATCGGGGAGCCATAAAGTCAGATGCATGACTGAACTTGCGTGTCAAACTCTTAAGCATGTAACGGGGGGGGGGGGGGGGGGGGGAACAGTGCCGTTATGTGTGGTAGCGTTATTCTATTAAACGCCGTAGCCGTGTCATAAACACCAAAATCTTTGTGGCGCAACGTGAAAGACATCACACCGTTAGCCACGCTGCAGTTTAAAATGCTGCACACTAGAATTATGGATTCATTATTTTCCCCTTCAAATTCAACCACGGCTATTTCCTGTTCCCTTTGGGTTCTCCTTCTGTTGATTCAAACATGAATCATGCCATTGCAATTCGCCTTCACCACAACCTTTATTTCACACGGACAGCTCTACTAAGCAAGCCCTGGCTCACCAGCCCGCACTGTTGATACAAGTTACAACGGCAGAGCTGCTTGATTAAAAGAATAAATCACTTGGGTACGGCAACTGATATTTTATTATTATTTAATAACAGAGCAGGAATCGTAAAGTTACCATTGCGTCCACATGCGCGCGCGGTGTGTGTGTGTGTGTGTGTGTGTGTGTGTGTGTGTGTGTGTGTGTGTGTGTGTGTGTGTGTGTGTGTGTGTGTGTGTGTGTGTGTGTGTGTGTGTGTGTGTGTGTGTGTGTGTGTGTGTGTTGGCCCTGCGACCTGTTGAAACCTGCGCATACCAAGGAGGGCTGCCAACCTAAATACGAACCACCCTTCTTGTACAGGCACCGAATTCACGCAACACTCTCCTGGATCTCCTCGACAACATAATGCTCCCG
Organism: Gadus chalcogrammus; assembly: GCF_026213295.1. Classification (NCBI taxonomy): domain Eukaryota; kingdom Metazoa; phylum Chordata; class Actinopteri; order Gadiformes; family Gadidae; genus Gadus; species Gadus chalcogrammus. The sequence continues at coordinate 7,368,147 of NC_079415.1, forward strand.
GCCATGTTGTTCAGATGATGCAGCCTAATGACCTTCTCTCACAGGTTTGGTCGTATCTTAGCACGGGGGGAAAGCCTGACACACCGGAATAGACTTATGAGCTACTAATGTAACGTGTGCGTGATGCCAGTGTTCGCTTGGTGGTGTTGTTTCCAGAGGTCATTCAGCAAACCCATCAACCCATCCTTTTCAAAGAGTCATAAGGCTCTCTTTGAAAAAGGGAAAAAAAATTATAAAAGCGATTTGGTCCCTTTAAAATACAGGAGCTGAGCAGGAATAAGCGGTAAGAGGTATCCTGACCAAAGGGATGCGAACATTGGGATTGGGCTGGGATTCAAACCCCCTCCCCCACACTAGACGACCCCAGCCCCCCCCCCCACACCGTACACAGAGCCACTTCATATTTATTGGAACGCCGGCCAAAAAATTATGCCGGCACATATGTTCATATAATTAAGATCGTGCAGGCACCATCTGACAGTAGTGAAAATCGGACTGGGTGGGTTGGAATATTCCAAGGACAAAGTAGTACTACACCAAGCCCAACACATCCAACAACTGGGTGTTGAGTCACATCGTCAGGGCAAAACCCAACAGTGTGAATTCACACATACACCCTGTTGTCACGCTCTCAATCCCCGCTCTTAGCGAGCAGGAGTGCTGCACTACTTTCAGTACCCTATCCCCCGCCATCAATTTGGCAATCACGCACAAACAAATGTGCAAACGCACACCCCCAAACGACAGGCACACAGACGAAAACGAGAACCCACACGCAGAGAGGAGCATCCACACACACACACACACACAATTCCCTGGACGCCTTGCCTTCATTCTCATAGACTGAACCTATTTCAGTGAGCGTCTGAAACGCTGTGGTGCAGACACACAGAAACCAAACCAGGTCGCGGGATTGGCCAATCATCTCTGAAGCCTGTGAACTGGTTCACGTTCGGATCCGTTGGTCATTAATTAATTTAGTTCTAGTGCGAGATACTAACCGCCGTAACAGGAGAGGTTACGCTGTAGTAGTAGCTACTACCGATGTCATAGCGTGAAGTTATGGCATATGCAAATACACGCAGCGCTGCAAAACTGAGGAAAGGTTTATGATAGCATTATTCACTTATTGAATATAATGAAATCAGCAGTTTGCAATACATCATTGAACCAACACATTGTTTTAAAAATGTTCACTTCCTAAGGAAGTGCTGGTTACCTATAAATATCTGTGATCGGTGACATCATAAAACACATTTGGTTTTTGCCCGACCGGACTGTTTTGAGTGACAGGAGGGAGGACCATGCATGCATGGATTGATGGCTTCTCCTTCACATACTCTGGGAGGTGGGCATGAGGGCGTGCGTGTCCTACGTCATGCTAAGAATGCTGTTCTTCGGGGCGTGCCCAAAGCCCATATGTATTGTGACAGGCTTTACACTCATGAACTTTATACATGGAGGATGGGAATCCTAGTAGGTGGGAGTGTTTATATGTGCATGTGTATGGTGTGTGTGGGATCAAAAACCTTTCTAAGGGGCCCAATACAACCATAAATGTCTGCTATGCAATAAAAAAAAAAGTACCATTAAATATGCTACGCCTGTAGCATCCTACAGCTAATCTGCACTCCATCAGATGCTTGCGTTTTGTATCAGTCCCATTTGTAACACGCTTCAGATCCGAGAATCTGCTAACATAACTGAATGTAAAATGCCTACCCAGCAATTTGCACAACATAAATCTTCCACTGAATTACTGTACATTCCCTTCCCTGGTATTGAGTCAACAAATACGTTCAAAAAAGGAAAAACAACCGTGTGTGAGGAAAGCTTTTCTCCCGGGGACGGGCAAGAGTAATAGAGTACTCTGTGTACTAGGGACCACCTACACAAGCAGCATAATTTCTCATCTGTTACATAAGATTTCTCTCTCCCGAATCTTGCACGTTCATAATTCATATAAGGCCTAACCCACACTGGGTCCTAAGCTAATCACACATCCCGATACTGCCTGCTAAGTGCTAAATAGACGGGGCTCCGCGGGGACCATTTAGTGATTACAGAGGCTTATATTTTCAATTGAGTTTAAAGATTTTAAATTTCTTTGAAGAGCCAATGAACCCAAAACAAAAAAAATCAAATGGTCAAATTCCATCTAAAACGGTGGATTCATTGGCTCTTCAATATTATTTTTTATTTTTTTTGACTTGAGCAATGTGACGTCAGTCAAATACACCTATTTCTTTAGTGCACCTTGAGACAAAGAGTCACCTGACTCTATAATTCCCTGAACAAGCTGCTAAAAGATACAAATCATTTGTTGGGGAACAATTGCACAATTAGTCCCTCAAAAGATCAAGATTACCAAACATCCATACAATCACAAGAATGCTTTGTTAACATCGCTGCATGTTGCAAGGGGCATGTCTTCACAAGCAAAAGCAGTGTGGTGAGACAATGAGACACGCCTTTTCCAGAGACAAGGATTTACTCCAATCTACATTTTGAGCTCATTGCCGAGTGGTTTCTACCCAAATGTGCGACCACAATACAAAAGGCGCTAACGTTGGTTTGTAATAAAAGTTAAGCTTAATAAAGGCTAGTATTTCAAAGTACCGCACACTACAAAACAGCACTGCAGGTCACGACAGTATAGCATAAACGTCATACAACTAGCTGCTTATGATCCTACGAGGGCGGTGCCACTTATTTATATATTCATTTGAATATTTCGTTTTGAATGTGGTCAGTTGGTTTTTTGTCCACAGCACACTGCAGTGAACGCATAAAAACATGCGTGAATCTTGTTTCCTCTATTGCCCAACAGTTCATTGTTTGTGTTTTAACCTTCATGTTGTCATTTCCATTTCTCAAATCTACTCCTTCTCCTTACCTGCAAGCCCTCCCATACAGTGTAGGATTATCAAGCAACTGCTTAATAGCAGTTCCTTAGCAGCTCTGCCATTTTACATTGAAATTAAACCACCTGAACACAACTCTAACTGTACCCTCTTAAACAATAAGACTATCCCAAATGATAAGAAGTACTGGCTAGTTGTTTTTGTAAGCCTCCTTAATAGTACGACCTCCTTGCAATGTCCCTGGTGCATCAATTATGAACGAGGGCAGAATCCCTACACAAACTCCCTGATTGCAAATGCTAGACCTGATTCAATTACCAATCAGTAAATAAGCAGTACACAGCCCAGAGGAAGACTAGAATCATTGCCCACGCTCTACAGGAGGAGAACAGAGACTGTGGAGGAGGACTGAACTCTGGCTTGGCCTGTGAGGACGACCTGGGCTTTCTGAACAGTGGGGGTGGTAACACCACCGAGTTGAGTAGGATTGTGTGTGAAAACGTGTCACTTCTCCTCCCTGGGTTGGATTACACCTGAGCTCAGGCATGAAAACATTATGTTGTTATAAATCATTAAATCTATCCAACAATAAATGCATTACACACACCTACCCTCAAATATTGACGTAGCTATTTCATTGCATATCACTCTATACATCTTGTAGTACTGCATTCTATATACCATCACCATTAGCATAGACAGAGTACCTGATGTTCTACATGAATAAAATATTAGATTGCGTTCTGGACGATAGTTTAATGTCACACTACTTGAACAGAGGCGGCCCAGGTTGTGCGCGCCTTTGCTCGGGTCGTAGAGGAGAGAGTTCTCTATCCGTCTGGCAATCTCTTAAGAAGGGAGGTTTTAATGGTCTCCCGTCAGCTTTGCCCTTCTAAGCCTCCCTAAACCAATCAAACATACCCACGAAAGCCAACAGACACACCTTGGACTACCAGTGAACGTTCATTCATTCCACAGTGGAACCCCACCTTGTGCACCCAAAAGCACAGTAGTCTGAGAGCAGGCAGGCGGGTCCGGCTCACTCTCCCCTGGCCAGCTGCACACTGCGGCATCGCTGCATTAAGAAGTGTCGTCCACTGAACCAGCACCCGTTCAGCTGCCTGGCTCTACCCCCGGGTCAGAGACAATGGAGCCTCTGTTTAAAAGAAGCTGTCATCGCACGGTGGCTGTTTCATAAAAAAACGACTCCACGTCTCCACGTTCTGTATGTGGCTGACATTTGGCACTCAGAAGAGACACGTTAGCTTCCCTGCTAGGTGATTAGCTCCGGGTTGATTCATTTACATAACCTCGACAGTCTTCCCCGGGGGGATCTTCCACGTTATCGCCTACAAGCATTCATTTTACACATATCGACGTATAGTCGGGGGTTCAAGTGAAAGTATTAGATTAATTAAGTTGGTATGGACAGCGTTCTGCTGAGTTGATTGTAACTTCCTGTACCGAGGCAGATAACGAGCAATACTTCAGATAACACTTTGTTTAACACGACATCACGAACCTTTGATGGGTCTCTCCACAGTGGACAGTTTGTTTTGCTCTTTCGTCGACATCTTCCTCTCTTCTGGATAAACACACACACCTGAACACGGGTCCCTAACTGGACCAGATATCCCTTATGAGCTAGCTAGCTCGCTAGCCTAGCCGTGCTAGCTAGCCGTGTGTTAGCACCTCGGGATCCTCCTGCGACAGGACCCAGCAGACCTGAGAACACAGCACAGTCCGGGTCCGGATCGCAGTCTAAACCCTAACCTAAGGGGGGAAGGGGAACCGGGTGGGTCTCGTTCAGCTGCCAGATGAAAAACTGTATTTTGTCTTCTTGGGGGGTCTTCTCTCGGGGTGTTGTGGGTGTCTCTAAAGATGCAGGGATGGCAGAGAGAAGAAGAAGTGCTGTCAGGTTATCTCGGAGGATGAATCGACTCGTCCAGGAAACGACTGACTCCCTTCAGGTCCTCACAACGGGCGTCAGATCGTGTGCTGGTCTCATCGCTCGGGTTCTGCGGACGGGGAGCATCTGGTGCAGCAGCAGGCCGTGCGGTGAGGGGAGGCGGGGGAGCTTCGGGATCTGGTCGTGATCCGACGCGTCGTCCAGACTTCTCTTCAACTGTCGGATTACAATAATCCACCTCAAGAGGATTTCCTCCTACAACATGGCTGTGTGTGCCGACGCACAGCGCTGTGGGTAGTGTAGTAGCAGGGTGTCGAGGCTTGTCCGGGTCTCCCGCGGTGGTCATTCACTGTTTACTTTGCTTTGTGACGGGAGGATATCAACGTGAACGGCAGTAGATCACCCGATGCGCAATTAACCCGACAACGACCACTGCCACTGAATGCCTAGGCATAATAAATCATTTGAGATAATTATTATATTCCATTATTAAAAATTGTATGACATTATACCACGTAGGCCTACCAAGTAGCCTATGTAGTTCTGACTGTAAAAATAATAATATTAACCTATTTTATGGGGGAACATTTTTACAGTTTAACTACTTTTCAAGCCAACCGCAGGTTGGCTGTGGCTTTAATAAACTGCCTGAGGTAGGCTGTTGCACCAAATACAAAAAGGTAGCTGACAAATTGTTGCATAAAATGAATGTTGGGCAGATCCGTTTTTATTTGCCCTTTTTATTTATATTTGCTTTGTTCTAAAGCGACACCTAGGGACAATTTCGTCATTAGATACTATGCAATTACAAGCCAAGCGTCACACTCTCCCGCCTAATAATCACCCATAACAATATTCAAGCATTCTACTGTTCGATTGATATGGTTGTGTTCTCAAAATGATAAATACACTAGGCCAATGGATAAAACAATGGCCCATGATCAACACGTCTTATTTGATGGACCGTGCACAGATCGCCCGTTGCAGTAGGCGTATATTGAATCGAATGCATAGATAGACATAAACCGATATATTCTAAGAGCAACTAGGGTTCAATCCCCCAACCACTATTTCACCATCTCCCACTACAAGTGATACTGGGCTCCAAACCCCTTAATGGGGTTTACATTATGCGTAGCTACATTCGATTCAGTACACAATGTCAACGTTAATAATGATAGGAATAGGCTACACTACTGGTACTGGTTCATCTTTCAGTGAAGGACGCTTGACTCAAAACAGAACAACAGCATGATCTTGTGGTCATTAAGGGAAAGTACTCGTTTTCCGTTTTATGTGAACAAAATAATAACGGGACCTTTAAATGCCCTGAACTGCAGTGAAAATCACGCTAAATGTTCGCAACAAAAAATGACTTCACACTAAAATGTTTGTCTTTGCTTTTTGACAGATCTTTCATCTCTCAGCCCCATAAACACATTTATGATCTCATGTCAACTTTTAATACATAGTCTATGAATATAATAGATCAGACCTTGTTCTTTTTGCATTTAATAATTTTGTTTGCCAAAGTCAAGTCATTATAAATGAGTGTATTGTTTGTATAGAATAATCCTTATCACAATTCATTATCTAAAGTGGATCTCAAAAGTCTAAGGAAAGCAACAGGACCAAAACTTTTAAAGACCAACAGATAATGGCTCAGGATATTCTAAAATAAGAATGAAGGCAACAGCAGTACAGTAAAGATGTCCATAGAACCAAGTGCAAGTACTAACAATCGCTAGGCTAACCCATTCCCTGTGTGCAGCAATAATAGCAGCTACTGCAGATGCTACACAATTAAGTACTATGAATAAGAGCAATGTAGATTAGGTGCGTACAATAAGTGTGTACATTGAGTGCCAGGACGTACAACATACAATGGTGGCCGGAAGGGGCTGGGTAGCTCGTTCAACCACTGAGGTCCCAAAACAGAGAAAAGTTGTGACTACAAATCAAATCAAATGATTTGTATAGACTATTTACTGTCGAGAGAATAAATGCGGGGATCCAATTTAGATGCAACGCTGCTCTCTCCCGGTCACACCTCTGAATAAATGTGGTATTGAATTGAATGACCTCAGAAATCCATGGGAAACATTTTATTGAACCAATTCACATTTGAATACTTCCGATTGACCATTAAGTATAGGAACAAAATAAGAATTTTTTGCACAAAACAACACAATAACAATCTGGCGTCAAATAATATCCAGGTTTGAGTGTCAGTGCTAGCAGTGGTACAGGTATGGCCCTTTTTGTATTTTCATTTTCTTTTGGACTGACCGAGACGTACCACGCTGATTTGTGTTTCCACTACCAGTATAAACCAACGGGCCAGTGTGAGACAAACCCACCTCCAAGTGGCCTGCGATGAAGGCAGCGCTGATTGCGGTTTGGAGCGAGAGGTTATAGCTTCATTTGTACGAGTATAGACCCTTACAAATCCAATAAACCACATTATTTTTATGAGACACATCGCCATGCACGAAGAGTTCTCACCTGCCATCTTTTTATTATTTGGTCGTGCCTATATAACTATATAAGCCCTTATTAAAAGGGTAATAAAGGTTTAAGAGAAGCACACCTTAGTGGCATTAGTTTGACGATATTCTCTTGCAAAACTAAATAGCTTGTTGGCATAGGACAGATTTATTTCAGATTAGTCTTGGTCTAAAGGACATAGCACAATATTTCACACCATTACATCACTGATATTGATAAACACATTTTCTTCCCTAATATCAAGGAAATCATGTGTCACTGAGTGAAATATGTATTAAACATTGTTGAAAGTGTGTAAACAGGCCGAATCTGAAATAATGATTGGCTGTCAATGAGCTATTAATATGTTGAGGAAACAAAATAGCGCGTCAAACAGATTGAATCTTCGTAAATAGCACTATGTGGGGCGGGCCGCCGTCCATCTGAAACCATTTAAATATATTAAATGTCTCTTAAATTAAATCGATCAGATTTTATGATGGGATATAAAAATAAATAGGGAATCAAAGTGTGTGTTGTTGCGTCAACGACTCAAGAAAAGTGCGTCATCTGCCCGGTTGTAATGGAAATGCAAAACCCAGCCCCTCCGAGTGGAACCGTGCCGCACAGGGACAGTATAGTAGTGGAAAAAGGCCAGTAGTCGTGTGTCCAGTGCTGCACTTCCTACTTCGTCCAGCAGAGGTCAATGACAGGCTGCTGCTTCGGCCTCGGTAAAGACAAAGAAAGCCAAGGAGAATCCAGGAAGTGAGAGATGGTCCGCTGGGGGCAGAATGTTACCCTTCAGCTCGGGGAGAGTTTGGTCGTCTAACATCTGCAGCAGTTTCTCATTCAGCATCACAGACCTGTCAATCACAGCAATCGATCTTGTCATAATTTGTGTAGCGTTTTTATTGATTTTTTGTTAATTTGCAATTCAAGACATAAAATAACACAAACTCAAAATCAGAGACATGCATTTGAGAGGTCGCTTTTAGAGACAACGCAACTTGAGTAGAACTTTATAATTACATTAATTTCAATTTTATGATGACGTTTAAAAATGCTGACACATTATGCTCTGTTCCTCTGTAGTACTTCTGCAGAGGCAGAGGTAAATTATTAAAGGATGTGGCTGGGAAGTTTGTCTGCCAGTCTGTCTGCGTGTGTGCGTGACTGCGTGCGTTGAGAATTTGACGCCATCTACTTAAGTTGTGCATGTGAAGGTGGAACAGGGTACCTAGAGTAGAGTCCTGCCTCGTTTGGCTGGTCCGACTGCAGGACAAAGGCCTCCACTGTGCTGGGCGACAGCAGGGCAGGCAGAGTCAGCCTGGATGGTCTAGCAGCCAGATTCATGGCCATCAGTGTGACGGCGCCTTTACTGTAGCCTCTGGTGGAAGCAACATCAGAAAAGTACACGATAAGGATGCATCTTTTCATATAGCGCTTCTGTTCTTTATTTTGTTATATATTGTTGTCAATTGCCATCTACATTTGACATGGGTTTGATATCTTTACCTGTTTCGGTTAGCACAGTGAAGATAAACCCGCACTTTCCGCCTCGGGTTTTGGAGGCCAGCAAGAAGAAGTCGTTCAACCATCAGAACCTCAGGGCCAACAAGTCTTTTGTAGAGAAGCGACAGCCAATAGTCCTGAAGAGCGGGCACATTTGAATTTTGGAATAACACACACTTTTAGAAATAGGCTTCTTTTGATTACACCGCAGATTCAACTTTGAAGTTTTGTTCCGATTATTTACAGCGTACGCTGCAGGTTTCTGTTAAAAGTGGACAGATAAAATGAAAGGATTAGAACAAAAGACTTCGGAGAGAACAGATCATGGACTGTGCTTACAGGAAGGGGGTCCAGGTTGTCGTCGACCAGGTGGTACGTTCCAGAACCGATCAACACCTGTCTGATAACCACGTCCAGACCCATCTTAGCAGCAAGTCCCAGCTTATCCAGCCACCTGCAGGCACAGATTACTATAGTGTTACATACACACACAGACACGCACACATATACCGTTCACAACTTACAAAACCATGCTCACCTTTATTTTTCTGTTTTTTTAATATCAAGTGTTTCTTTTTAGCATTTAAGATAAATACAATTAATAAATGTCCATTTTATTAAAACATTTGAATGCAGTTTGAAAGTTTGTGGAAAATCCTTTTAGTACAAACTTCAAAAGGGTGTTCTCGTTATAGTGTCACTTTGTTAACACATACATTTATTCAGAACATGAATTAAAAAACATCATCGATACCCAATTTTTATTTTTTGCGGACTATAGACATTTGCCACTCCAGCTACACAATTAACACACATCTCCAGAGCTCTGCCTAGTTTCTCTTGTTGTCACGAGACCAGGCGGTGCAGGGCGATGAGTTAATCTAATAACCAGGCCCGCACAGCCCACATCATCCACGGAGGAGCCCGTCTCCCATGTGACCAGACCTAAGGCCTCCACCCGTTCCTCATCACACGTATAAACAGGGTGGTACACCAAGGTTATTCGGCTCGCATACGCGTCTCTAAATAGAGCTGTGTGAATGTGAGATAAACTACTCGAGAGAATGTGAAATATTTACACATTAAACAATTGATCTGGACTAAGTATAATACTTATTTGTATTTTATGTCTTAATCTATGTGGCTTTATTAAAAAATATTTTCAACCTCACTTTGTACTACAGCACTCGCTGCATTTTCTGCAGGAAATGCATTTTCTAGTTATAATTGTTTGTGCTATCACTAGAGAGGGATGGGACGTTTCTTTGATGAGCTAAAAGCTGATCACAACGCATTCATTAATATGCATGTCTTAATGAGAGATACCCTTCATTATTTCGTTCGCTAATATGAGTCCTGGGCATCAACCTCATCCACATTGGACGACAACCAAACGGGTCTCTGAATTCACACAAGCCTTACATGGGTCAACCAATCAGGTGTCTGGATTTGCAAGAACCTCAGCCATGGTACAACCAATCAGGTCACTCCACTCACACAAACCTCATCTATGGGAACAACTAATCAGGTCTCTGCACTCACATGAAGCTCCGGTGGAACAACCAATCAGGTATCTCCAACGACACAAGCCTCAGCCATAGGACAACCAATCAGGTCTCTGCACTTACATGAACCCCTGGTGGGACAACCAATCAGGTCCATCCACTCACATGAACCCCCCTTTTGGACAACCAATCAGGTCTATCCACCCAAATGAACCCTTGTGGGACAACCAATCAGGTCTATCCACCCAAATGAACCCTGGTGGGACAACCAATCAGGTCAATCCACCCAAATGAACTCTGGCGGTAAAACCAATCAGGTCTCTCCAATCACATAAACACTGGTGAGACAACCAATCAGGCCCCTCCAATCACACGAAGCCCCGGTGAGACAACCAATCAGGTCTCTTCACCCAAATGAACCCTGGTGGGACAACCAATCGGGTCTCTCCACTCACATGAATCCGGCTGCGAAGGCGTCCGACAGCCCCTCCGCTCCCCCGCCATACGCTGAGCTGCTCTCCCCCAGCCAGCTCCTCATACCCGGGGACACCAGGTGGACGCTCTGTAGGGTCAGAGCCATCAGCAAAACATAGCACAAATATTAATGGTTATAATAAGAACTTTGTGGGCTCGCATTGATGTCAAAATCATATATTCAACAATAAAAATACAAACCCCATTTTAATGCTCTACGATAAAAGATTCAGTGCTTTAAATTACCTCCAGAACTTGGCTGATCTTCAGCCCTAGAGAGTCCAAAACCTGTGGGCTGATGAAGTCGGCGAGTGTTGCCTCTCGTCCATTCACGTAGTAGCTGGAAAGAACAGAAAATATCAGTACCAAATATAACTTAGTGGATTTGTAACCTTTGCAAGGGTCTTGAAGGGACTACAGGTCATTAGGGTAAACTTGCTCATGGATGCCTGCAGGTAGACTCTGGGCATTGGGAATCAAACCCAGTACCCCTCGGCTGGGAATCGAACACCTTTTGATTCCTAAAGGTGTTTGGAAATCAAACATCTGGGACTATCTTGCCCCAGGTGTTTGATTCTATTCTATCTTTGATTCTGGACTATCGATTCTTGCCCCTATAACCACTGACTGAAGATATCCAAACAAAACTATACCCATATCAATCAGAAATAACCTAACAATAACATAAAGCAAGACTATAGTATAATGTACTGTGAACTTAAAAGTAAACATCACGAAATGTTGGGGACACACTCGGGGGTATATGGGGTGAAAGACAACTTACTGGTGCCATGTGCAGGCATTAATCGCCTGTGAGCCGGTAGTCAGAAACCTAGGAAACAAAAAAACACAGTTGGAATAACCAAACCAAACTGGAATAACATGGTTCTACCAGTCTAGCACTCATAGATGTACAAACAAGAAGTAGCCATCGGAATAAGAAAAAGTGATTTATGTATTAATTCAACTAAGACAGGTGATTAAGAAAAGACAGGTCATTTCAGAGTTTATAATTCAAGTCTCTATTTGTGTTGTACTGATCCTGGGAGTTCACCCGGTGTGTCATAAACACAACACGGAAACAGGTTAGGCTTGAATGCTTTTTTGGCACCGGTACCATCAGAGAGGGTTTAACTTATTAAAGAAGCTCTGCCTCTTTCCGTCTCTCACCCTTGCAGCAGGTCCTTCCGGTGGTCCCGCGGCTGGCTGATATCTGGGCCGTACAGGCCCGTGTTGTGGTACAACTTGGAGTCTTGTAATATTTCTCTGAGATTAACAAAGTCCTCCCCGAGCTGGGACCCGGATACCCGGACACCGGCCTTCTTCTCATAGCTGTTGGGTTCTGTTGGGAAAGAATGCAGGACTGAATTGCATTTACTGTACAAAGGGGATTTCTAAACCTTTCACGTTCGCCCTTCGACAAATGTATGTTGAGACCAGTGGTTTGGTGTCAACAAAGCATCAACCAATCAACCTCCCACGGCCACCTCGTGCCAACGATGTTCTATAGTTACACATTGAGAGCAATAAAGATCACTTCCTTCCTGCATTACTCAATGGTGGGTGAGGGCGAACTGACTCGCCGAACAAGGAACTGAAATATGAGCTTGTGGAAAGGTGTCGTCTGCGAAGGCCGCAGAACAGCGCACCAGACCCGAAGGACATTAGGATGGAAAAGGGAAGATTGATCTATAAGAGCAAAACATTAGACATCTCACGTTTGAAACAAAGAGGTATCAAACCACAAATCTCTACGATTAGGCCTACTGATTTTTGTAAAATGCCCACTACCCTGTCTCAAGATTATTATTATTATTATTATTATTATTATTATTATTTTGGCCGATGTTGGGAAATTACAACAACGCATCAATTGAATTATTAAACAACACATTTTATGAAATAACTAATAATAACCATGACCCAGTTGAGAACTCTATTCCAGGCGTTTAGCAATGCGTGTCCAGCACAAGAACACGCGCACCTTTAGTTAGTTTTATAGGCTACGTTGTAGAATTTGAGAGTCAAGTAGATGAGAATTCTACTCGTACGGTGATGTGTGTCCGACACAACAACACACATACTTATTGATAAGAATTTGATAGATTTGTTCAAAGAACATAATATAGGCCTATGTGGTTTGTTGGACGGAATAATCCATTATAGCTGAAATGAAGAATTTGGTTTGACGTTCGCCATTCATCTTTTAGCTCATTGACCCTCTCGTGGGATGTACTGGCGACGCAACAGTAGTCGCATGGTTGGGAAGTGGTGTCTTTTGTCCAATAAGACATTTTAAGTGTGACTGGGGCAGATCCTCATGGGAATCTGAGGTCATATGATCCATGAAAGAGGAACAGGAGCGTTTTCTTTGAGTTGCTGATGAGTACAATTGCTAGGTTCAAGTTCTTATTAACCATCCGGCGTGATGTCGGTTAGCCATGACAAGCCATTTCAAAATCGACCCATTGCTGATCTATGCATCATACATCTAGGTCGGTGGACACTCCCATTTCACAAACGGGTCAATTTTGAAATTACTTGTACTGACTCAAGATCGTGATAACGATGGACCAGGAGAGAAGTCCTGTCCTTCAGTACAACACATTCAGGTTTTTCTTTGGTCGTACCGTTGCCCAGCTCCCAGGAGATGCGGTACTGCCGGGACTCACAGTACTTGATCAAGGACCGGGCGTTGCTGCTGTTCCAGATGTTGTCGGAGGTGCGCAGCAGGGCGTTCAGACCGAAGATGAGGTCCATGTCAGTGCAGTTGGCAAAGGAGGTCAGGAGGTCCACAGAGTACTCTGGAGAGATGGAGGGAGAGGCAATTTGGGTGTACTTCAATCAAAGCCATACTGGTGTTTAACTTTGGGCTACTTTAACAGCCAATTTAACAGTAACTTTTTCAGCCACTAATCCAAACTAAGATTTTTCAAAAAACAATTCTAAACACACAGTTTCAAGAGAAAGTATCTCTCTTCCTCTTCCCTCCGATGCCCTACCTGTAAACTTTACCCGCCTTCTGTACTTCTTCTGCAGATTCTCTTTTCGGAGTAGTGCTTGCTGTTGAATCCACTGCTTCTTCAACCTCGCCTCCAGTAGTGTAGGCAACTCCATCTTCTTACAACTATCTTCTGGTCCTATACAAATAATTGGAATCAGTGTCATTAACCTGCAATGTGCACGTCTGTGTAAGCAAAGCATAAGGTAGTAAGATGGCGTTATTTATATTGCAACAGAATAATTGTCTGGGTGAAATTGCATTGCTTTAGAAAGCCAACCAATAGACAGCAGAGCCAGAATGAGACCACAGGCTATTTTGGAGTTTAAAACAGTGTTGCGTGTGATTATTCACCAGCACTCAAACCGGGTTTCTGTTGATCATAACCATGGGACCGCATGAGGTACTTCTCTGGATTGAACACCATGAAATCCTGCCTGGTCCCTCCGAATCTCAGATAGGACGGGGATAACGCTTTGGCTAGCGTCCTGAGTTTTGGGGACCTTAGAATTAAAAAGCAACATAACGTGAATGAGATTTAATCCTTAAAGGGCTGTGCATCTGCTTTTCTGAGAACGACTTTAAAAACAGAACCTGCGGCTAGATTTCCCAGGTCTGTAGAAGACAGAGGTTGCATTGAAAAGTGAGGAGGACCAGAACGAATTGATGTAATCACCGAAGACATGGTCATAAGGTCCAGTTGTTTGATGTAAATACAGAGCATGTGGATGGCGCTTATATTGGCGTATTACATCTGCAGCTGCACATGAGAGCACAGCTCGAAATTCACACTGTATGTTGTCATTCAGCTTTGGAATTAAATTGGATAATCATCAGCCAATATGAACTTCAGCCTCAGAAAATAATCGAAGTAAATATAAAACAAAATGTTCCCGTTCCTGATTCATTCGAAAGGGCATAAAAGTGAAACCTTACCCCAGCATGTACATGAACTTTTCCTCGGCCACAAGGCTGGCATCAATAGCCACGGACAGAAAGCGCTCGTCCACCTCCCGGACAATCCGAGACAGATCCACGCTCAGATCAACCTCAAGGGAACGGACACCCTTCCCGAAGGCATCGTGATCTGCTACATCGTGGGACCCTCGAGCGGGCCATAGTTGTACACTTACAACCAGTATCACAACAAGCGATATCATGACTTAGAATCGCTGAATACATCCGACTCAGGTCGTTGGATTACAACTTCCTGAACTGTGGGACAACAGGATAGTGCTGGAGCGGCAGCAGCATTCATGTGAGGGCGGGCATGGACTACCTGATAATTGTGTAGGGGCGTGTTTTACATTTGCTGGGGCCCCATGGTCTCGCCGAGACACAAAAAGACTACATGGGACTAGAAGGTGTTGTAGAATCCACGATCACAGTTATGGATTGAAGGACAGTAACGATTAGTGTGTTTCTGTTTGTCATGTCTATAGATGCAGGTGTCGCTTACTTCAGTAAGGGAGGTACGTGACAGGAATCGGATGCACCATGACCGCATCTCGACTCTTAACACCCTTCTGCTAGAAATACATTCATATCCTGGTCTACGTGCGTTTCTAAGTCCCTCTTTTTTTTTTTTTGATAGATAACATAAAACAAACGAATAACTTAACTTAAAACACAATTCTCAACCTTGTTATTTTAATCAAATGTTTTCTTTCAAGTGGCAGAAAAAACGATTATTTCACATAAATAGGACAACACATTTCAATGATTGTGTCATTATTCTTATAAACATTTAAAACATAAATAAATTCGGTAGACTTGTTCAGTGTCACGGCACGGGTAAATCCAGAGGCAGCATCAGCAGCTCGTCCACCTCCTCCTGCAGAGCAGAAGCCTTGTCGTTCAACAGCATCTGGGAAACATCACGATTGTGTTACAGAAAAAAATCGATATAAATATTTAATAACCATGGATTAGACAGTGAAGTCAAACAGGAAGTAGGTTGCAAGAAATGTAAAGTCATTTAGTATAAGACCACAGGCGGGAAGTGAACCTTCATTGCATTTGGTTAACATGGTTTGCAGGTTGAACCGCACCTACTATCTGCCCCCACCTACCATACATTTCTTCGTTGAACTTTGATTGTAATACAGGAACATCTATCAAACGCAGGGAATTCATACCCACATTATATAATAAATAATACCAGTAGATCAATAAAATAATGAAAGCAGATCGAATAAATAATAAATAAATAATCGAATAAATGCCACTGTGTTGAAGCACTTTCATCCATATAGTCCTACATCACCTAAGTGCATACATTCATAGCACGGTGGTCTCGGGTGGGAATGGAACCCCTCCCCCTGGCCTGGCTCTACCGGTGCTTACCTTGGCGGAGGCCACCATCATAGTGGCCTGCTTCTTGTTCAGGTTCTCCACGGCGTTGGAGAGGGTGCTGGGGTCGGCGTTGGCCAGGTGAGACAGCGTCTTGTAGCCCGCGTTGAACAGCTGCTTCGCCCTGTACTGTGACACGCAGGAACATACGGTGTTTAATACATTACTTTGAGTGTTTTAACAAACGGCCCCTATTTCACCACCATGGTGTGATGCAATTACAAGTTGTTTTTTTTATCCAATCCGCCTACGGGTCGTTCTGACGGAGCCACCTGATTGGTCCATTGACTTGACCATTAGGAAGTGATCAAACTAGCATGACAACACACCTAGCCGCGCTCAAAGGAAAGGCTGTTCTGTCACACAATCCCAAGTGCAATGTCAATATGGGGTCGATTTGTAACTGCTTGTAATGACTGAATAAATATCCTGGGATGCTGATAAAAAAGAGGCTCCTGAACACCTTGAGATTGCAAACGTTTACTCAACGAAAAGGGTTCCCTTAACATAAAGAGATCACATATAACTCAATGTGTAGGGGCCCCTTAGCGTCCCGAGAGGGCCCACGTTCCCTCCGTGGTGCTGACCTCAAGGACCCCAGCCACCTCCATCAGCGGGACCAGCTCGGCTGTGACGCAGTAGCTCAGACGCTTGGACAGCTCGGCCAGCAGGGACTTGAACGGCCAGAACTCCTCAAACTCCTGGGTCACAGGGTGGAGATCACAAAGTACACGATGGATTGATTCAGTTCATTCACAATGATGTTTCACCTTTATTTACATTTTAACCTAACGGGTTAAATGACAAGTCGCCGCGGTGACAGGTCGCCGCGGTGCGCGCCGCGTCCCTACCTCGGTGAAGTGCAGCACGCAGGCGCAGAAGGCGGCGGAGGAGCTGAGCAGGCTCTGGATGAAGCCGCGGCTCAGCGAGAAGCGCTCGGCCACGCTCCACAGGTTGGTCTCCTTCAGCAGGGTGTAGAGCACCAGGGCCAGGTACAGCCGGTGCACCGACGCCATGTTCACGCTCTGGAGCGGGAGGAGAGCCCGTCGGTGAGCCAACGAGGAGTCCACCTTGCATGTGGGTGACCCCCGCATGGAGGTGACCCCCACATGGAGGTGACCCCCGCATGGAGGTGACCCCCGCATGGAGGTGACCCCCGCATGTAGGTGACACAACGTGTGGGTGAGGTGATCGTTGGATCAGACATTGGATCTCAAATTAGCTTCATTCGAAGAAGAGAATGCTATGACAAGAGCTTATCCAAGGCCCTTATCCACACTACGCCGAAAACCAGGTGTAAAGGCAATCTTTTTTGGGGGGCTTTTGTATACTCAGCTTAAAGCTCAACACTAGGCAAACAAAACGCTGATTTTTTTATCAGGCCTACTCTATAAACAGCCCGAGATATTTGAGGTTAAGAACATATAAAAGCGTCAAGAATCCTGAAACATGAAAAAAATTGTCAGGGCTCACTGATTAAATCAAAGAACATACACTGTCATGAATAACAGTTCATTGAAGCGACATGGAACATGACTTGGAAACGCTGTTTGAAATAGAGAAGCGCAAGATTGATTTCCATGCTGCTATCTGAAGTATGCTCTCTTTCCCTCTCACCTTTTTCACCGTCTGGCCGGCGGCCTTCCTGGCCACAAAACTCTCAGGCACCCCGACCGTTGCGGACATCTTCTGCTCTGAAGCAGACAACAGGCTGAACTGAAACAGGCCAGCACACAACACAGGGTTTTCAGCGTGTTACAGGACAGTGTCCAGGTCCACGGAGTGTTCCAGGCCTGCGGTTCTGGGTTTCGCACAGAACACGATGTCAAACAGTAAAGTGTTGGGAGTGTTTACGTGGATGTGCTCAGTCAAAGCATAAAGGAGGTAAAACCACCACAGTGGAACATGCAAGAGGTCATCACATTTATAAATCAACATCATTACTAAAGTTTTTATTCCAGAACTATCTGCAAATGTGTACGCTGATATGGGCCGATAAAATTGCGAAAAAAACATAAATCTGTCAGGTTCCATAATTCACGATAGTCGTTTTGGGTAAAAGTGTCTTCTTGGTGACTCCATGTGAAGGCTATATTAAACGTGTGCAGAGTAACTCCCCTGCAGCGGCCCACAGAGACCTTTACACCAGCCCTACCTGTCTGAAGAAGGCCATCCAGTCGGGCTTGCACTGGGCGATCATGTCATAGGGCGTGACCAGGTAGAGGAGGTGCAGGTGGCTGTTGAGCATCAGGCTCTCCAGGCCTTTGGACAGGTCCTTGTAGAGCACGTCACACTTGGTCAGGTCCACCGAGCCTGGGGAAGATCCGCGGATTCAAACGATAAGTAACGTCCTTCATCTCAATTTTTTTTCAGTTAAAAACGTTACCTTTTCGGTCTCACCAAGTGGTGACGAACATTTCAGTGTTATTTTTTGAGGAGTTGTTAAATCAAGTGTGAGTATATAATTGGAGGGGACTTTTATCCACACTGCCCTGTGTTCACGCATACTAATAATGAACAGCGCCAGTGGGACTCTCACCTCTCCCCTGAAGAGTGGAGGACTATATCAAAGTCTCGTAGAAGAAAATACATTCCTGTATCTTCTTTTTCAGTACGATGCAGAAATACAGAACTCGTTCTCATTGGCTGGATGACGTGTTTTGTCCTTCGTGCCCTAGTCACCATTCCAACGTCATCGAAACAAAACCTAAACAGATGACTCCTACTAAACAGATCCAGGGCTCCGCTGACCAAATCCAAAGGCTCGACGACATGGCCGTGCGTTAAAGTAGCACGACGCTCGGTGTGGCTCTCGACTCACTCTTGTACGTGGCCCGGCCCAGCGTGGTGATCTCCAAGGCGTCCCCCTGGGGGCCCTGGGTCACGCTGATGAGGTTCATCTCCTGGAGGAGAACCAGGCTGTCCTGAACCCGGTCCGTCAGGCCTCGCTCGGCACACAGCAGATCCTGCTGGACGCACAGCAGGGTGCTCGACATGAAGGCCTTCACCTGCTCCGGGGTGGTGGTCATCTGCGCGGAGAACGAGGAACCACTTTAACGCCATCACCGGGGGGTCGACGGTTTACTGCTAGTTACAATGATCGGGCACCCATCAAACTCAAGCCGTCCTCCTAATGCGGACTAGTCACTGCCAGTTAGGATGCTCAAGCACCATTCAAACCATCTTCATATTATAGACTAGTTACTGCCAGTTAGGTCAATCTAGCACCGCTCAAACCATCAACATAGAATAAACTATTTACTGCTACTTAAAACCATCAAGCACCACTCAACATCAAGCCATAATCATAGGGACAATTTACAACTAGTTGGTCATTTTGGTATTCAGAATACCTTTTTAAATCAGAGTGGCCTGCAGTGATAATATCTTTTGACTTTAATAACTGTATTTGTTGTGGAAATGTGAAAAATATACAAAAGGTACTTGCCTTTAGTCCAATGATTGACAGGATGAGACTTAGGACACCCTTGCCCTCGTTGTGTGTGAGGTTGCTGTAGCAGGTTTCCATCGGGGCAGAGACAAGCTTTTTAGCCTAAAACAAACAAAATATATCACTTGATTGGCGAATATTAACAAAGTCTGCTGAAGCAGTAGCTCAACATCAGACGTTTTCATAATAATAATCAACGGAATGATAACCATACATTTTTTTATAATTAGGAATAAATGATTAATATTACATAGCATTTAAATAGCCCTTTTACACCAAGCAGTTAAAGTGCTTTTATCATTGTGTGTGTGTGTGTGTGTGTGTGTGTGTGTGTGTGTGTGTGTGTGTGTGTGTGTGTGTGTGTGTGTGTGTGTGTGTGTGTGTGTGTGTGTGTGTGTGTGTGTGTGTGTGTGTGTGTGTGTGGTGACCCAGAACATTGACAGCTCCCAGTTGAGACACGGACATCCATTCAGATTGTGCTTGGCTTTTGCTACATCACCAATTTCAATTGAACGGCCAATTCTAAATAACGGCTGAATGAACGGTTGTTCCGGTAGCCCCGGGAGCGCTAGAGGTAGTCACCAGGACGGTGTCCCTGTCCTGTAGGATGAGGATGCTCTCCCCCGCGGTGTCGATGCCGGCCCGCCCAGCGCGGCCCACCATCTGCTTGTACTGGCTCCTCTTGAGGAAGTCTGCCGCCACGTAGGGAGAGCGCAGGATCACTCTGAGTGGGGACCGACACACACACAGACCAGCATCAGAGGACCGGACTCTTACCACACGACTGGCTGACCGCGACAAGGGTTTCACGTGGCTTCTGCTAAACTGTAAATTCACTAATCGAATCAATGAAAACAAATAAAATGCATAATTCAATCATGTTTTATGAATTCATGATGATTTTTTTATATATATATTCAATTCATATTTTATAGTCACAAATGAATAATGCTGAATATCCATTCTGTAATGTTTTGTCTTATTTCAAGAAGAATTCCAAACTCATAAATATAGGTTAATGTATGCAGAGGCGGTATAGTCTACGATAGTCTGGAGGCTTGACACATCTGTCACATCGGTCGCAGGAGATTTACTTATGATTTAAAGATATTTGATGGTATTTGCGTTGACAAAATACATGAAAAGGTTTGAAAGGTCTACTAAAGGCCCAATATATACAAACATACTGCTTAATGATATACTAGGAAGTGGAAGACTTAGAAAGCTCTGTTGTTAGAGTCAAAATGAGTCCAGGAAGGATGGGAACCACTGGTTCAGTGTTAAGAGTTTTAATCCCCCCCCACCCCTCCCTCCCTCCCCATACCTGCGGGCGGGCAGGTTGATGCCGGCGGCCAGGGTGGAGGTGCAGGCCAGCAGGCAGAGCACCCCGCTGGAGTAGGCGTCCTCCACCAGCCGGCGCTCGGCCCCCGTCAGCCCGCCGTGGTGGTAGGCCAGGCCGTAGGGGATGACCTTCCGGAGCACGGGGCACACCATGCCGCTCCCGCTGGCCTTCAGCTCCCGCAGCAGCACGCCCTTCTCCTTCTCCTTCAGCACCAGGAACTCCCTGTGGGTGGAGCGGGACTCAGTGCCGTTACACCGATTACGTCGAGGGTAAACATTTGAAAACGAAAGCCGAATGTGCGGCCGCACCCCTTTCAGGTCAAAGTTTGTCACCGGGAAAGTTTGATAAGAAGAAAATAGATCTGAATGAGATTTGATTTACAATGTTTGATGTGAAGACAAAAAGCTATGGGTAGGAAAAGGATTTACGAGAGCAGCTGTGCTTAAGCTGTGGAGCTGCCAGTGTGTCTGTGTAGTTATTTGTTCTATCAACACCAAAAATGTAAAATACTTTTAAACATTTTTTATGCAATATTGCAATATTCAACTAGCTATCTGAATTTAGAGCATACTCTATTCACATGAGCAACCAAGAAACATGTACGCACAGAAACACACAATTGTTCTGCGCTTCACTTCATTTTCCGCTCAATTGCACTTAAAGGTGCTGTGGTAAGACTTGAGAGTTGTAAAGAGAGAGAGAGAGCAGAATAAAGCGGTAGAGGGAAACAATCTGAAACTAAACAACCAAAGAACATCCCCTCCCTCATTATCTCCGCCATTGAGAAGTGCTGCGTTTCCCGCCCCTGTGATTGACAAGCAAGCTGAATCCTCTGAACCAATCATGGAATTCAATTCTTCATCTTCATTTTCAAATTACTTCTTCATTCTTTTCAATTTTTTCAAAGTACTCAATTAACATATCTTGAACCTTTAACTTACTCTTTCAGATATTTGCAGATCATCCCTGCTACATTTTCACAGTTCTTCTGGGTGGGACAGAAGACGAGGCAAGAGTAGGCGGGAATGACCTCCGTCACCAAGGCGATGATGTGGTCTGGGTCCCTCTGCTGCATGCTGCTGGAATACTGAGCAATCACACACCTTAATGAATTGATCCATTCATAACCGTTAAGAGGCACAGGTTAGCCCATAGCAGCCTCTCCAGTTCAAAGTTAGACCAAAGCAGCATCTCCTGGCCAGTTAGCATAACGCAGCCTATCCTGGCCAGAGATAGCCTATAGAGACATCTATTGGTCAGAGATATACTATAGCAGCATCTCCTGGCTTGAGTTAGCCTATATTAGCCTCCCCTGGCTTGAGTGAACCCATATAAGCCTTTCCTGGCTTAAGTTATCCTATAGCAGCCTCTCCTGGCTTGAGTTTTCTTATAGCAGCCTCTACATGCTTGAGTTATCCTATGGCAGCCTCTACTGGTTTGAGTTATCCATAGCAGCCTCTACTGGCTTGAGTTATCCTACAGCAGCCTCTCTTGTTCAAAGTTAGACTAAAGCAGCCTCTACTGGCTTGAGTCAGCCTATAGCAGCCTCTACTGGCTTGATTTAGCCTTCCGCAGTCTCTACTGGCTTGAGTCAACCTTTCGGTTGTTATGTTAGGGAACAGTTTGACAAAACACACAGGCTGAAAAGACTTGACACCAATGTCCCATGCTTTTACGGCCTGATGGAGCCACAGTAGTCTTGTGACCCATGTTTTCTGTGGTATGTCCGGAACCAGAAATCTAAACCAACGGGGGAAAGAATTGACAGACGTAGAAAATACAGTGTGCTCATGAGGAACTAGAGTCAGTGTCTGACCTGTTCTACACAAGTTCAACTAAATGAGTATTGATTACCTTAAAGTTAAGAAGACGGGAGAACTTAAAACAGTCCTCTTCTTTGGGGGCCACCTCGTAGATGGTGTTGCTCAGCTTAACGTACTCACTCAGCTGGACCTGTGGAGAGAGCATCACAACACCAAACTGACTCATCACACGCATTCAAGAATAGGTCCTCACGTTATATTATATGGAAAGAGTGAGTATTGACTATTAGATGAAATAATAAGGATCTTGATTCCTCTGCAGCTTAACTGAATAAAAACTAACAACTAACTGTCTTGAGATTTCCTCAGTAAGAGACAAATGTGAAAATGACGCTGCTGCAGTCATTATATTTTTTAGAGCTTATAACGTCATTATAATTATTTTTTTATTATTATATTTAAACACAGCCAGGCCCTATAGCGGTCTTTTATTAACTACATTTGAGAGCAAAGACTAAAATGACATACAGGCCTGAAGTCATTGGTGTAATTCTCCGCTCTCAAAAACTTCTGAATGTCTTTAATATTCCCCAGGGTGGCGCTCATCCCAATAATCTGGGTTGTTTCTGGAACGAGGGAACAATAAAACAGACAAACAAACGATGAAAAAGAGTCATTTCGTTTCATTAGCCTTTCACAAGGACAATTGTTTTTACAGGTCACTTACTACTCATGTATAAGACTTTAGCCAGGGTCATCTCAATGATGGCACCTCTGCTGCCATCTCCCAACATGTGAAGCTGCGAACAAAAAATGCAAAAAGATAAGGATAGGAGAAGTACTGAACAATAAAGTAATTGACATATGTATGCAAAGAAAAACATGCAAAAGAACTACAAATAACACATCTATCTACACCATATGACATGAAAAGTAGAAACTAAACACGAAAGCAGAATGTTAAACTAAACATTATTGGCAGTACTAAACAAACAAAATGAATAAAATCAACAATATTTTAAACCTCTTAGTGAAATGCAATGCAAACCCAGAATGTACACCTAATCTTCAATGTTGGTAACGAATAAATAACCAATGTTTTAAACCCCATACTGAAATGCAAACTCAGACGGTACATGTAAACATTATTGGCTGTAATATATATAACCTCACCTGACTGCCTTAAAGTTAAAGAGAAGTAAATGAACACTCCACCCACCTCATCCACGACCACCATGCCCAGGTTGTCCAGCCTGTCGTTCTCTATCAGAGAGTTGACCAGGCTGTGGCCCTTCTCTATGGTAGCGATGTAGAGAGAATTCTTGTTCCGCCGCTTCACTGGGGGGAACCGTCCCTTGCTGCCAGCGTACTCCTCCACCATGAAGTCCAGCTCCAGACCAAAGCCTGCTAACCCACGCACCTGCACAAAGTAAGGGAGGGAAGAAATATAGGTTAATGTATGCAGAGGCGGTATAGTCTACGATAGTCTGGAGGCTTGACACATCTGTCACATCGGTCGCAGGAGATTTGCTTATGATTTAAAGATATTTGATGGTATTTGTGTTTACAAAATACATGAAAAAGTTTGAAAGGTCTACTAAAGGCCCAATATATACAAACATACTGCTTAATGATATACTTGGAAGTGGAAGACTTAGAAAGCTCTGTTGTTAGAGTTCAAACAAGTCCAGAAAGGATGGGGAACACTGGTTCAGTGTTAACAGTTTAAATATCAGCCAGGAAAATCTGCAGTCTACCTTGGCATCCTTGAGCAAGAGGATCAAGGTGGACATTAAGGAAATGTATTTAAAAAGGTACTGTAGGTCACTTTGGATTAGTCTCTATTAGTAAATAGTAATGTAGGGAAGCAATCATGCTAAAGTTATATTGCACATGTATTTCCCCAGAAGAGGCCTTTTACCTTCTCTTGCACCAGTGATATATAGGGTAAGATGAACAGGCAGTCCTTCTTCCTGCACAGCAGCTCCTTCAGGATGAGGACCTCAGCAACAAGAGTCTTCCCTCCGCTGGTAGGCAGAGAGTAGATCAGGTTCCTTCTCTCACGAACACAGTCAAGGTTCAAACACGTCTTCTGCCAGTCTGAAATGTGAACAAAAAATACATTAAAAAAACAATGACCATCTTTCAGTTTTTTTTTTCAATTTCTGCCTACAAGAACCTTTGAATGTTGAGTTGAAATAAAAAGGAAACACATATAAATCACCATATAAGTCGTTTATTCCTCGCAGTTTGTGTATCAGTTCCTTCACTTTGGTGGGAAGACCAAAGAAGGGTCCGAGGTCCGTGGTCACCGTGGATACCTTTTCCATGGCCTGCATGGCAACATTGATTTCCTCAGAGACCACAGCCTCCTTCAGCACCTTTGTACGTGAGACATTGGATGGAGCCCCGGCGTTACTCAACATCGCCCTCTTCAGGTGATCTGTCATACTGCGCCTGGCTTTAGAAAACCCGGCAGAAGTCTGTCCTTCTGTAGTATTTGTACCCCCCATCTTAGTTCTGCATTCACTGGTCCTCTCCTTGGTCCTCAAAGGTGTAGATGTTTTGCCTTTTTGTAAAATATCGCTAGTCCTCAGATCTTTTTCTTCAATGTCAAGCTGTTGGGCTGATGGTAGGTCCCCAAAGGACTCGTCTTTGAAGACGTCTAGGATGGAGTCGGTGAGGTGGTCATCGCTGGGCCGCTGTAAATCTGTGTTTTTCAAAGAACGCAGCTCTGTGAATCCTCTCTTTGGCTGGTCCACTGGTTTGTTGTCCACTGGTTTGCTGTCTACAGCCTGGGGAGGGTATTTTGTTCTTGCTGTTTGTTCCACGCTGTCAAGTTTAGCCATGAGAGAGCTGTCCCCCAAAATACTGTCATAATCCCCAAATAAGTCTTCATTGTCACTGCAAAACTGACGAGAAAAACGAAGTTACTGAATGGAAAGTATAATGGTAAAAAATAAAAAGGACATCAATACATTACATATTTTTATCCTGTTTATCTTACCTCAGTAGGAATTTGATCGTCCATTGAACCGTTTAGTATCCCCTTGTCTCTACCAGTTCCCTTTTTCCTGGCAGGTGTCATTTGGCTTCTAAGACTGTCTCTTGGCCTCTTTCTCGTCGACACCCTTTTGACTTTTAGCTGTTGTTGTTGCTCAGCATTCATTGTTAATGCCTTGATACAGAAACTATCCATCAGAGAAATACATCTTCAATAGATTCAGCTTCCAACATCTCAAATAACGCTTTTCAAAGAGGAGAACTTTCCAGGGGGCTGAATGAGGCTTTGTTAAGACATCCACAATTTACTCCTTCAATGCTATATCCAAACATGACTATAAAGGACAGTTTGATGGCTAGATGGGTTTGTTTACAAGTATGCTGTAAACGCACATAGGAAAAACACAACGCTAACCGTAACTACAACCAGTTAAGATCAATCAAAAGCTCTGTTCGGACACCTGTGATGGTCAGTCTTTTAAGTATTTTAAATGATAGAAATAAGCAGCATATTTGACGGTTGAAAGTTTAAACATAAAGACTCATAAATGATTTCCATCTGATTCTGTAGTGTTTGAAAAGCTAACCAAACAGGAGGGATACTTTCATCACGTCACTTCCGTTGACATTTTCTTGATGAGACCCCCCTTTTTTATTTGATACATTAATTCAAAGTCACAATTCGGAAAATAACCAAATTAATCTTAAATAACGCAAAAGATTAAAAGAAGAAAATAATCAAGCAATGTTTAACTATCTCGTTTCGAATGGGACAAGTTTGCAACGGAACTGACGTCAGATAACATCCGGCATAGTTTATCCATGCAAGTGCCCTGTCAGGTCAACATGTTGGCTTTTAGAGGAATTCAAACATTTAGGCACCTTTTTTTGCAGCGTGGAGCCACAAGTAAGATTCCTTATTATGTTCACGATAATCTGATAAAATTGGCTGTGTAGTGTCGATCAGAGTAAAGAGCATACGTTGATTTCACTCAGTGTGACGCTAATGCTAGGAGTTACGAATGTCATTCAATTCTAAGGCATCACAACATGCGTGAAGACAAAAATGACACTGAAAAAAGTATGGCCTTGTCTTGATTATGGTATTAGAATGATTAAAAGTCAAAGGCTCTAAATTGGCTTGCAACGTTCTTGACTGTCAATCTGCTATATGTGCAATGGTAAACAAGTGTCTCCATTTCAGGGCTACACAGTTCATCCACGTCCGCAAATGTAACCCCAAAAAAGGACGACATGGTATGCCTTTTATAAACTACTGATTGGTAATGAAAATTGCATGGACAGTTTTGTTTATAGGCAATATGTCTAACCTTAACCCATCCATAAGCCTATACAGATGGAAAACCCTTTCAAGGAACCCCAGAAGGGGTGTATTCTCTGCAACACCACCGTGGATTACAAGAATATACAGGTATGTTATCTGTAATCTGCTGTCTTTTGGAATATATGTATTTGTCCAATTGAGCGGCCTGCAAGTCTCTTTTATAAAGCCACATTGGTTTACTTATTATCTGTTCTCTTGCAGTTGCTTTCCCAGTTTATATCCCCACACACTGGTAGAATCTACGGCCGACACTTAACAGGTCAGGAAAGATACATAAATCAAATATTTTCCCATTGTTTGGATGCAATGATATCTCTATCTTATCTGGTTAATGTACTGGGTTTTTACAGGTTTATGTGGAAAGAAACAGAAGCAAGTGTCCAAAGCTATCAAAAAAAGCCACGCAATGGGTGAGTCTTCTTTTGAGCCACTATCTTTTGAGGGGATCCTGGTTTTAATACAGTAGACAACCATTTAACCAAAATGTTAAAGATTATACAATAATGGTTGTATCGATTTATGGTTGCCCCATCGATTCCAAATATGGACACCTTTGGCATTTCCATCTAAATTCACCTGTGAATACATTACAAGATATTTTACTGTGGATCCATATTCCACTTATATTGTCGATTCATTTTCAGGTTTCATGTCAGTGACCCACAAGCACCCGCAGTTTATGAAGGATCCCAACATCTGTGCTGCAAAAACTTTGAGTGGTGCATAAAATGTTTAGTTTATTATTTCTTTATTAAAGTAAAAGCTCTGAATGAATTGTTATGTATGCCCTTTGCTTATCGATTATTTTGTTGATCAATAAATGTATTTGAATTCATGAAATAACATTTGTACGATCTCTTTGAAAAGTTGTTCAATGCGTTAATGCGCCTTTTGTATTGGCTAATCAAGGTCCCATGCAAGGGGCATCTGAGTGGACTGCTGTCATGTCCTGCTACGGCTCAGGGTCAACGTGTGGGCAAGGGGTCGTTAGACGGGGCGGGAGGCTCTCTGCCACGGGGACGCCGTGAAGGGTTAAAGTCTGTGTCTGGAACAGAGGAGAGTGAGGGAAGAGGCTCTTCAGGGAATTTTCCAGCAGCAAGTTCTCTCTGATCGAAGGCCTGAGGACATCTGGTGAGGGGGAGGACATTGGACACCTTTAACATTTATCAAATTACAGAATGAAACGAGGTCTCATTAAATGTTTTTTTTTCTTTACCGAAATGAACATATAAATGTACTGAAGGTGTTAGTTAAAAAATACCTTTTTCTGGGATAAGGGACTTCTTTTTGGAGATGAGTTTCCTGAGAGCAGTCAATTGGGCCAGCAACGTCTGGACCTCCTGTTCGCTCTTCTCTACCTTCTTGCATTCCTTCTGTTGATGGTGAAGCACACGACACCAGTGAAGACCAAAGCCACTGACAACTCGTCATAATGTACCTAAATATCCTTAACGGGCGCCTTAAGTTTACGTTCTTAAATTGATTAAGCCAGTGGACTGTACCAAATGGTAGGCTGAGATGTCACAAACAGGTAGATTCTGAAATGGGTTGTGGTAACTAACCAACACATACCTGTGTGTGAAATAGGGGCACTTTATATCTTACCTGCAGTTCGGCCTGCATCGAGCTGTTCATTTTGTTAATCTCCATCACCTCTCTTTGTGTGTCGTCCGGAGAGAAGAATTTGGATCTTTTGGGACAAAACAATTGAGTAAACGGACACAATTATACACATTAAGGATAAACACATATTGATCTGTACGTACATTATTCAAATCTTGTCATTAGCAGTATACTTTATCACATCTTAAAGTGATGGAGAACAATCAAGAATATCAAGATTGGGGAAAAAAAATACAATCTTCTGCAGCAAGGCATAGCTTCTAATATAATAAACAACTAGAAAGGGTGCAGGTAGCTATAGGATTCAGAACGAAGGTAAGCCTTTTATTTTATTATGATTAGTGTTAGTACATAAAAGTTACATTAGCGATATACAAGATGAAGACCTCGGACCGCCTACTTGTGTTTCTGCACAACGCGGTGGTAACCGGCGGACGAACAGGGTGCGTAGGACGTCCGATACACCACGTCCTCCAGGGAACCCAGGTTACTGACGACCACAGGAACCTTATGGAAGCGTCTAGGGGTGAAGGAAACACACATTCAGCTACAGCAATGTAGACCTCTCAGATCTGTCTTAAAGAGCACCTAATATGCTTTTTCGACTTTTATGGCCTATAAAACGTTGTTATAATGACTGATAGTCATGTTAAACCATACCAAAGTGTCAAATAATGACGTACGTGCATTTAGACGTATTCCCTGCTGACCGTCTGGGGTGGCTGTGCAGAGCGCTAAACACTAGGGACGCCGGTCGCGATTCACTTGTTCAAATTTCCGGGATTTATCTACGTAGAACAATCTGGATTTTCCATGTATGGTAATGCTGCAACATGCTCTTCCGGAAGGTAACCAATCACAACGGAGTGAGTGCTGTGATTCGTGTCAGGTTGCTCTATAGGAGTCATTAATAAGAAATGAAGATCAGAAAAGTAGTATAACAGGAGATCTTAAGGTCTTATTCATACGTCCGTTGTATTATTTAAATTGAATATTGAATAGACTTGGTCTGCTGTAGCTCAATGGGTAGAGTGTGATATTAACACTCAAACGGGTCAGGGGTTTGCATGTAGAGGGTTAGGGTAGCACGCTCAAGGATGCCTGCAGGTAGAATGCAGACATTGGGGTTCAACCCAGAACCTTCCGGCTGGCGGTCACCACTAGCACAAGCCCCCTAACCACTAGACTTCCTTCAACTTCATAGATACTTCTGGGGGGAAGCGGCACAGAGCCTGGGTTGGAAACGTTGCAAGAGGCAGAGTTACGCCTTGTTTCCTGTGTCATTACGGAGATATTTTACAGTAGAAAACTAATTTGCGCGAGTATGAGCTTTTAGAAGGGGGAGTTTAATATGTCTCCAGTGTTGATTTGAAGCCTATACAGACACTTTCATACAGAGTACTATGGCTGGCCCAGATTGTTTTTTCCAATTACAATCTTACCGATCCCCACTTCCTGCAACATGATTGGTCGAAACCAAGATGAAGCAAAAGAAAGTAAAACATTAGTTTACCCCAGATTTGAGGATGTCTGTCATCAGACCTGACATGCATCCCAAGTCTGATGTGTGGGTCATACCTGTTGAGTGACCTGAAGGTGGCGAATTCGGTTTCATGGGTGGAGCAGGCGGACGTGACCTCGCTTGGCGTCAGCAGGAGAAAGATCAGATCGGGATTGGCCACGGCGTTCTTCAGGTTTTCATGGACCAGCCTTTCCCGCAAGGTCATTCTCTGCTCGGTGTTCCTGCGCTGTCTGTACCAGCCAATTAAATGATCCTAACATGAAACACATCACATATTAAAACCGATTGTGTTTGACTTACTTACTAATTCACGACAATGTTCTATTGACTCACCTGCCTATTGTCTGGCATCATCTTCCTTAATGTAACCATATCCACCTCCCCTGCGCCATTGTAAAATCTTTAGACAGACACAAACCTAAGCATTAATGAATGAATTTCAAACATTTTGAAAATGGGTGTTAGCTTTTAAACAGAAAAAGACAAGCCCTTGGAGCGGCTTTAGGGTCAGTGTTGGGTTGACATTTATTACACTTCCACCAAATGTGTTTCGTAATTTGTGTCGTGATGATTATTTTATTTCATAAATAATTGCAATATAATACCGATATACATAACTAATCTGAATACTTACTTATTCAGTCTGTTGCATGGCAAGTGTTTTTGAACATCTGGAAGGAAAGTTGAATAAAAGTCAACGTTACATTTATTTCAAGGTGGGAGTCAGTTGCATTTGGTGGATAATGAAGGTGAAGATACCTCACTTACGAATTGTGTGCTCAAAATAAACATGATCGTTGGTAGAATCAGTGATGGCTCTCTTCTCTTCTTCTTTGCTTTCTCCAAGAATGAATCCCTCCTAGGAAGTAATAACAGGTAAACCATCAATACTAACGACTATCAAATCCACTTCACCCCGATGTAAGTCCGTTTCTACCATATTATATTATAATAATATATATTATTACATTAATTTGTCCTCAACTTCCTTATGGACTCGCATTTTGTTACATGTAGAACTGGCTGATATTTCACTCTGAAGGGAGAAGTTGATTAACCTATATTATATTTAAACTACCCTTAACCATGAGTAGTACTCCTTATCCACAACCTGAAACCAGAAATACGTGAAACTAAAAGTGTTTCCTGTTAAACGAGTAAGTAAATGTTTAACTTCTGCTCCTTGTGCCAACTAAACTCCAACTGATGATGATATGTATCTAAACAACGCTGGCAAAAGACAGGCAGGTCACTAACCACATTTAACATTTAAATAACATTGTTTATTAAAGAACAGTAGATGACAGACTGGTGAACTTACTGCATCTGAGTCTGTGTTTAGATGTTGAAACATCACCGAGGAGAGAACAATCCCTGGCATGTAAACAGTGGAGTCCGCCATTCTTGAATCAAATGCTTCCCTAGCGCGCGCTGTAATAAACGACATTACCCAGAAGCCCCCCGGAGGCGTGCAACAGAACTACAACCTGGAAACTTAACACGCTCTTTTGGTTTATTAGCCAACAACTTGTAACAATTTAGACTTTAATTTTTCTCACATGATAGCACTAAGATCACAAATAAGTGCAGTATAAGGAGATTATAATGTTATCTTGATGATGCAAAGCCATTTTATGTTATGGGCTCGCTAATCATTTATAAACTTGAAAGATAAAACATATACCGCAACATACATCTAAATTCTCCAAGATTTCTCCAGAACCTCAATAGGCACCGTTTGATAACGGGATTTACCCTGGTTCAACCACCTGTCTCTTTACCTTTCCTGATGATTAGTTTTAGAGTGAGATTTCAATACAAAAAAAATAAAAAAATAAAAAAAAAAATAAAACTTAAACAATTGTGAGGGAAAGGTGTTTTTTCATAAATCCATGGTTGGAATGTGTGTTTATACACACGTTGTTATGTTGTCAAACACCAGAATTCAGCTGACCTCGGTCCAAGACCCCTGATTGGCTGAGAGTATAGCGGTTCCCAGAGCGTTAATGTCCAACTTTTCACCAGGACTTTTTTAGCCTCTGCTCTGAAAGCTTTGTACATGGACTTTTCGGTCTCTTTTCGGAAATATATGACTCATTAATTCAAGACGACGAACGAGGAATATATAATGGATTTTTGCAGCATGGGCGTTGTCCATTTTCTAGATCCAACTTTCCCAATATGATTTTTAAGCAAGTGTGGAATATGCCCCTTTAACTCTGTGGCATTTCCTTTGTATTGTACTGTCTAGCACTTACTTCCTACGATTATACCAGAGGGACTCCTTTTAGTGAAATCCATTTGGATCGCAAAGACGACTTTTCTCGGGTGTCTCGGAGCGTAAACGCGGTACGTCCGGCGGGTCTCGATGGAGGACCCCTGGGGTACAGCTCTTGCCCTGTTCCAGGTGTGGATATCAGTACTTTTGTGTCTCGTCATGCTACCTGCGATGTTCGGTCTCTCCCTGGGCGTCACAGGGGTCTATATTCAAATCTTAGTCCAGATTTTAGAGGTGAGTAGACATATGCTTTAATTCCTCGCCCAATGTCTAATTTTTGTATGATGGATATTGTAGCGTCAAGGAGGCAGTGGGACAACATAAAGGCTAACAGAACGTAGTCACTATTCTGAAAAGATGGTATGTCGACTCAAAGATTGTAAACTACACCTTTCTTTTGGACAGTGGGCCACACTAAGAATCCAACGAGGACGCAAAGAGAAGCCCAGTGTGCCTATTCCCCTGCCCAACGGTGAGAATACAAACTGATCTGTTGTAGTAAAACCAGTTGGGTTTACAGGCATCCCAATATGTTCGGGTAATAATTAATATATAACAGCTCTTTTTTTCTCTCACATGTGTAGCATGTGACCGAGGCATAACGTCCTCTTGTGTGTTGAGGGTTTTAATTCAGTTCTAGAGGCTGACGATGACACTGCTCATGTGACTGTGTGTGTCAGTGTGTGTGTGTGTATGTGTGTGTGTGTGTGTGTGTGTGTGTGTGTGTGTGTGTGTGTGTGTGTGTGTGTGTGTGTGTGTGTGTGTGTGTGTGTGTGTGTGTCTGAGAATGTCTGTGTGTCTGTGTGTTCTTTACAATAGTCAGTTATTGCTGTCCACCAACGCTGGCTCTCATTCCAGTAATATAACACACTGTGTGCCTTGGGTCAGTGATGCAAGCCCTAGTTACACAACCGCAGCACAATATTCAACTCATGCCTTCCCCACATGCAAATTACATTATGCTGTGTAAGGCAGTGTTTGTGTTTGAAAATGTACTGGCATCTGCTTTTTGCCAGAAAGTTATGTTTACGATCGGACAGGCCTGAGAGTTCA
>NC_079415.1:7406630-7409130 GCF_026213295.1 Gadus chalcogrammus
TTATGCTATATTACCACGGTATATATCATGATTGAGTGTCGCTGCTGGGACAGTAGTTCTGAGAGTATATACAGTATGGTAATAGTAATGTACAGTGATATGAGCTATGATTCATGTCTCCAGGGACAGTTGTTAGTATTATATACTGTATGGTAATAGTACTGTACAGTGATATGAGCTTTGATCCATGTCTCCAGGGACAGTTGTTAGTATTATATACAGTATGGTAATAGTAATGTACAGTGATATGAGCTATGATTCATGTCTCCAGGGACAGTTGTTAGTATTATATACAGTATTGTAATAGTAATGTACAGTGATATGAGCTATGATTCATCCCTCCAGGGACGGCGGACTGAAGCGGGCTCGGGTGAAGGACTCCCTGAAGGAGGAGCAGCAGAAGATGTACAGCAGTATGATCGTAGGACCAGACGGACCTAGCGACCTAGCTGCTACTCCTCCACTCCTCGACTTACAGGACTAAAGCCGACTTTATGACTAGAGCATACCGGAACACACCGGAACACACTGGGCCACATTTCTTTTTTATGAAAGACTGCAAAAAATGTTACGCTTCGTCTATTTGTAAGAATGTGTGAACATTCTCATTGTAAATGGTTCTCTTGTGGTGATTGTTATGATATTGTTAGCTGTTTTTGGTATTGAGACTTTTTAAATGTACATTTTGAGCAAAATATATTATTTTACCTGTACTTCGGAGCGTTAAAACCCTAAATCCCAGATCTCTTTTTTTCACATAATATGATATCTTACAGACAGATAATAATTATATGTCTTCCTTTTGATGTGGAACATTTCAAGAATTTAGGTTCTTGATATTTCACGACATGGTGTGAGTAATGATAAACATTTCAAAATGTATCAGTGGGGCCGTGTTCGTACCACTAGGAGGCAGTATTTACTTACATGATGTGCCTTTGAATTATATTGGCCTATTCAACAGACTGCCCTATAGACTTGGGTAATGTCTCCTGACGTCAACAAGATGAATTAATCAAAAGTTTTGAAATTAAAATTATATATTTAACCTTAGCCGCTGATAATAATCATCTGCGACTTCCATAGACAAAAGATATGAGAAAAACTAATTCACAATTGAATCCCGACGTATCGCCTAATAGCCTAACGCTCGATGTTTACATCGGTCTTATTTACTAATGAAAAAACCGACTCATTAAAAACTCTGAATCATGCATGTAGCCCTAATAATAAAAAGAAAACAGCCGGCTTGTATATTTTATGTAGGCCTATCAAATCTAAAACGGCATAATTTATACATTCTTATTCGATTTTCTTATGGGATGCAGATATTACAATATTATAGCTTCCTATATTTATCTGTTTAAAACCACTGATGGAAAATGTGCGAGAAAGTTGTCTAAAGGCCTAATCCCTGTACCCGGACAGTCAAACCGCAAGCTTCCTTAAAAAAGAAAAGAAAAAGCTGCTTTATTACAATATATATTTTTGTAAGTGTGACAGAGGAAACTGCAACAAAAAAAAAAGATAGAGAAAAAAAAATCGGGAATTGTGCAGCAGATGTGTAGGCGCGACATGTTTAGTGTGACCGTCCTTTAATAAAGAAACCAGAGACTGTGAAATAGCGCCGAGTGATTCCTGCACACACACACACACACACACACACACACACACACACACACACACACACACACACACACACACACACACACACACACACACACACACAGACACACCAAACACACACACACGAACACACAAAAAACACAATGTGGCAGTCAGAGAAGGGGCTCACACACTCCACAGGCTATGTGTCTCTCACGGTGAGCCCCCCGTCTATAATAACACTCCGGCTCACGGTTTCAATTGCTTGAACAGAAATGTTTGTTCTCCCCTAACAAGATAGTGAATTATTAATAGGATCTAAAGCCCCGTTTTATAACCCGATTTCTTGAGGTGGGATCCGTGGCGAGCCGTGCTCAGCCACACCATTTACTCTTGATGTATGTGTCTGCACATCTTTATATCCAATTGAATGTGATTCGGATAGATTTCAAAGATACATCATAAAAAGCCATCGAGGTGACCCCTGTTTAGGGCCCACATCACTGTGGACTACTGTGTATGTCTCAATATATGTTGATTGGGTTAGCGCACTTATTGTTCTTACTGCTCTCGAGTGATCCATACAAACGCAATGCAGGTAAGGCCTACACATAAGTTAATATGAATACATTTTTTCCGAAATCGAATCACTCTTCCCAGAGAATGTAGTCCAGGGTTGGAGGGGGGAGGGGAACATCATTTTAAATCACCGTTTGCTGGGAATAGAGCCTTTTTGACCAGCGGCTAAATGACTGACTGAGGCTTTTTTTCACTCTTTTCCAAAGACCTGCATTACTTTACAAACATAACGACTTTAAATAGACATGTTCTTCCTCCCGGTCCCAACAGTTGCTCCTGGGGGAAGGCCTGCTGGGGAGAGAGCAGACCCATCACG